>NW_017719326.1:0-2571 GCF_001865875.1 Lupinus angustifolius
TCGTTTCATACCTTTACTGATTTCGCTTAGTTTGATGTTTAGGTTCTGGAACTTTGAATTGATTATCGCTTAGTTAATTGATTCTCAACAAATTCGGAAGTTAATGGTTGGAATCTGAAAATAATCTTTTGAAACCGAGGATTGAGTTGTGAACAAATGAACCAAAGGGATTTAGCCATTTTATTATGTTGTTTAACTACTGTTTTTGAATTTGATTTATGTTCATACTATCTAACAACAAACGAAGATCACTCATGATGGTGAACCGACCTTACTGACTAGAGATCCTAAGAAATAGGTTCAATGGATAATAACAAGTTGTGAAGTGATTTGAGAATGAACATGCTATCAAATTATGAGAATCAAAACCGAAATGAAATGAAGAAGAAGTTTCAAAACCGAAAATGAGGGAAGAACAAGGTTCTTGGTATAGTTTAGTGTGTGTCTTAGAATAACCATTCTCTTTGGATTTCAAAATCTGCCTGTAGCATTCACTATTTGCTATTTGCTGTCTTGTTTAACTATTTGTGTTGGTTGATTCGGGTGTATGTTGGTTAATATAGTTGTGGTTGAAATTTTTGCGTGAAACTTTGTTTCCACTCGTCTTTCATCACATATTGAATCTGGATGCATCATAGCCAATCACCTTGCTACTGGTTGTGAGATACAAACAAGTAGTGACTAGTTTTACTATTGGTTTTCAATTTTTGGCATAACTTTAGAATCGTTGATCAGAATTGGACGTATTATATATGCATTTGGGGTAGAAAAATCCAAAGATTCTTTCTCTATACACTATGTTTATAGAAGCCCACCTGAAAATCCAAAAAGAGTCTGTTTACTATTTCTTTTTTATTTTACAAGTTTATTTTTCCAATTGTTTTGATTTTGTGGCATTTAATTAAAATTGTTAGGCTTTGAGTTTTGTCCTGAAACGTTTTGTGGATGTTTCCTATGGTATGAGGATTTTATTGATGCAACGTTTTGGTTGATTACTAAAATTTAACATGTATTTCCCTTACTGCCCTACATGTTTCTTACTACTGCAATTAGTGTATGACTATGGCAAATCCTAACTCTTTGCATCCAATAAATCATGAAATTGATAGAACATTTCATAGTTTGGTTAGACAAGTTAGGAATTTAAATTTAGATAGTGAGTCTTTTCATCTTAGTGTTAATCTACCTGATAGTGATACTGATTATACTGTTTCTGTGCATTCTGTTGCATACTCTGAAAATAAGGCTGAACCACCTCAAATCCCACATGAGAGGACATTAAGGGAGTTGGTTGCACCCGATTTCACATACGAAAGCCAAAACTGGACTAATCCATTTGTTGCCTAAGTTTCATGGACTTGCAGGTGAATGTCCTCATAAGCATCTTAAAAAGTTCTACATTGTATGTTCCACCATGAAGCATCGTGATGTCCATGAGGATCACTTATGTTTGAAGGCATTCCCATATTCACTTGAGGGTGCTTCAAAAGATTGGCTGTATTATTTGGCCCCTGATTCTATTACTAATTGGGATGACCTGAAGAGAATCTTCCTTGAAAAATTCTTTCCTTCCTCCATGACCACTGCAATCAGAAAAGATATTTCTGGCATCAGACAACTACATGCAGAAGGTTTATATGAATATTGGGAGAGATTTAAGAGACTTTGTGCAAGCTGCCTTCATCATCAGATCTCTGAACAACTCCTCCTGCAATATTTGTATGAGGGTCTGAACAACATGGAGAGGAATATCATTGATACTACTAGTAGTGGTGCACTTGGAGATATGACCCCTTTTGAGGCTAGAGGTTTGATTGAGAAGATGTCTCCCAACTCTCAACAGTTCAGTGCAAGAAGTAGTGATGCAAGACAGCCTCATCCAGGGCCACCATTTCAGAATAATAATGCTGCACAAAATAGACCACATGTGCCTCCTCCAATCCAACAGCAGAGGCAACAACAAGTGAATATTAATCCTGCTACTTCATCTAGTGAACCTTCATTACAAGAATTGGTGAGGCAAATGACATTGCAGAATATGCAATTCCAACAACAGACCAGAGCTTCCATTCAGAGACAAGAGTCCTCCATTCAGAATTTGACCACCCAGATGGGACAAATGGCTACTTCATTAAACACATTGCAGTCACAGAATTCTGATAAGTTGCCTTCCCAGACTGTGGTCAACCTGAAGAATGTGAGTGCCATCACTCTAAGGTTAGGAAAACATATTGAAGTTGATCTAGCTGCATCAAATATGAAGCAACTGGTTTTACAAGAGACTAAGAACACTAAGGAACAAATTCTTGCTAGTGAACCTTCCACAAGTGCTGCACAATCATCTTCCATTCCTCTTCCATTTCCTCCAAGAACCATTCAAAGTAAGAAGATGGAAGAGGTAGACAAGGAGATCTTGGACACATTTAGAAAGGTAGAGGTGAACATACCTTTACTTGATGAATCAAACAAATTCCAAGATATGCAAAATTTCTAAAGGAGCTGTGCACTCACAAGAGGAGGCTCAAAGGTAATGAGAGGATCAACTTGTGCACTAATAGGTAAACCTGTTCC
>NW_017719327.1:0-1570 GCF_001865875.1 Lupinus angustifolius
AGAATCAGATTGCACTAACCCAATTGTTGCAGACATCATACAGCAATCTGATTTACTTGTCCAGGTACAAGCTGTAGAATCTATGTCTGCTACTTTGGTTCCATCTGTTTTGCAGGCACCTGTATTGGAGCTTAAACCTTTGCCTGAAAACCTCAAGTATGCTTACTTAGAGGATGATGAGAAGCTTACTATTATTGTTTTCACCTCCCTTGATGTTGATCAAGAGGAGAAGTTGTTGCAAGTGTTGAAGAAGTATAAGATGACAATTGGTTGGACCTTAACTGATATTCCTGGTATTAGCCCATCTATGTACATGTATAGGATACTCTTGGAAGATGGAGCTAAACCAGTGAGACAACCACAAAGGAGACTCAATTCAGTCATCCTTGAGGTTGTGAAGAAAGAGGTCACAAAGCTTTTACAAGTTGGGATTATATATCCCATTTCTGATAGTCATTGGGTGAGCCCAGTTCAGGTGGTTCCAAAGAAGACAGGAATTACAGTGGTGAGAAATGAGAGAGATGAGTTGATTCCTACGAGAGTGCAAAACAGTTGGAGAGTCTGCATTGATTATAGGAGGCTCAACCAAGCAACAAGAAATGATCACTTTCCTTTACCATTTATTGATCAGATGCTTGAGCGCTTAGTAGGTAAATCTCATTATTGTTTTCTTGATGGTTTTTCTGGGTACTTCCAGATCCATATTGCTCCTGAGGATCAGGAGAAGACTACATTCACCTACCCCTTTGGAACTTTTGCCTATAGGAGGATGCCTTTTGGCCTATGCAACGCCCCTGGTACATTCCAGCGGTGTATGGTGAGCAATTTTAGTGACTTTTTAGAGAATTTCACAAAAGTGTTTATGGATGATTTTACAGGTTATGGATCTTCATTTGATGCATGTTTGGATAGTCTGGATAGAGTTCTTCATAAATGCATCGAAACTAACCTTGTTCTGAATTACGAAAAATGTCATTTCATGGTAGAGCAAGGCATAGTTTTGGGACATGTGATCTCATATAGGGGAATCGGGATAGACCTTGCCAAGATAGATGTTATTTCATAATTGCCTTACCCCTCTTGCATGCGAGAGGTTTGTTATTTTCTTGGTCATGCAGGTTTCTATCGCAGGTTCATTAAAGATTTTAGCAAGAAGGCTCTTCCACTATCCAACTTGTTGCAAAAGGAGGTGGTCTTTGATTTTGATGAGAGATGTATGGAGGCATTTGATTGCCTCAAGGCAGCCTTGACCACCACTCCTATTATCCTGGAACCTGATTGGACAGTCCCATTTGAGTTGATGTGTGATGCTTCTAATTATGCATTGGGGGCTGTCCTTGCTCAAAAAGTGGACAAACTGCATAGGGTAATTTATTATGCTTCTAAGACTTTAGATGTTGCACAAGCAAATTGTTCAGTTTTGTCATTCTTCTGTAGTAGGTGGCCATCTTGGTACCCACAGGACAGCACAGAAGGTGTTTGACTCTGGATTTTATTGGCCTACCATCTTCAAAGATGCGTGGAGGATTTGTAGCACTTGTGAGCAGTGTCAGAGAGCAGGTGGTACCCT
>NW_017719328.1:0-270 GCF_001865875.1 Lupinus angustifolius
ACTTTCTGTTGATTATGTTTCTAAATGGGTGGAAGCTAAGGCCACCAGGACTAATGATGATAAGGTTGTTATAGATTTTGCTAGGTCTCACATTTTTTGCAGGTTTGGCATACCCATAGCCATTGGTAGTGACCAAGGCACCCACTTTTGCAATAGATCCATGCAAGCTATGCTCAAGAAATATGGGGTTGTTCATAGAGTTTCCACACCTTATCACCCCCAATGTAATGGGCAAGCTGAGATTTCAAACAGAGAGATAAAAAGGATTTT
>NW_017719329.1:0-1114 GCF_001865875.1 Lupinus angustifolius
AAAAGTGAATCCACAGATAAGAGCTTCAAGGTTAATGGGCATCGCCTCAAGCCTTTCCTCACAAATCCTTCCTTTGTGGATGCACTTGTGGAGGAGGACTCATTGGTTGAACCCACTTTCCTCCCTCTATGAATTAGGGAGTTTTTCTTTCTCTTCTCTACTTTTTATTGCACTTGTCCAATTCCATTGATTGATATGTAGGTCTGGATTTTCTAATTGTTCTACATTGGGACAATGTGTAGTTTGAGTGTGGGGGGAGACTATTGTAGGTTGAAGGTTTTGTTGATGCATGATTTTCTTTGACTTTTAGGTTTTGCTTAGTTTTGGGCATTTTCTCCCATACTTTCATTCACTTAAGTCTTGATATCTTGTGGTGTGAATCCATGCATTTCTGTATGTCAAGTTGTTTTTGAGAATTAAGAGGTTCAAACAATTGTATGTCAAGTTGCTTTTGAGAATTAAGAGGTTGAAACAATTGTGATAGACTTGTCCCTTGTGAGAATATGAGCCTTAATTGTGGATGGATTGTTGTATGCCATCTAATATGCATTCATGTGTGATTACTTGCACTCTTGGTTACTTGTACTCTAGAACTTGACTTGTTTCTTGTTGATACTTGATATTCACATGCACATATTGAAGTGATCTAGGCATTTCTTTTGAATAAGCCACTTAGCCATATAAGCCTACCTTGAACGAATTTATCCTTTGATAGCCACTTTGAGACTTTTACCTCTTTCATTGTTATTTAGCTCATTACAAGCTTATAAGTGAAAAACCATGATTGTCCTACCCTTAGGGAATTTTGGAGCTTTGGAATTGTTTGGGAATGGGTATTAAGTAAGAAATGGTGTATTGTTCTTCAAACCTTGTGGATTCTTGGTTATGTCTTAATGATGGTTAATACCTATGAAGCACGGATACTGATACGTGTGTCGAGTACGATACGTATCCGAGACGTCTACACGCATTTTTTCCAAAATACAGGATACGATACGTTCAGGGATACGCGTATAAAATAATAAAAACACATAAAATATGATAAAATTATAAGTGTAAATCAAAATATCCAAAGTAAAAAATATAATGGAAATTTAAAATCGTTGCCCTCCAT
>NW_017719330.1:0-1001 GCF_001865875.1 Lupinus angustifolius
GAATCCATATTTCCTATATTTTATTGAAAACGAATCGGATACGTGTCTTAATATTTATTTATTTTATTTTATTTTTTTAATTTTTGGATACTCTATGGATACGTATCCTTCACGAATCTGAGCGTATCCGTGTCGGATACGTGTCGGACACCGACACATGAGGGTGTTTGACGAATCCGTGCTTCATAGGTTAATACAATTGCGTACATAAGTGTTCATAAAAAAAACCAAAAATAAAAGGAAAACAACAAAAAGAGAAACAAAAGTGAATAAAAGGTTAAGTAAGGTAAAGAAGATTGGAATTAAAGATTTGGTCTTATTTTGGGTTGATTTTTGCTTACTTTTTACTCATTCCCCATTGCTCCTCTATTCCATTTGGTTTTACCTACATATCCCATATTTATCCTACCTTGCCCTTTGCCCCATTACAACCTTGAAAAGTCCTTTTGATCTCTATGTGCATGTGCTTATGATGTTGATGTTAGAGGCTTGTCAAGCCTATGGTTGTGTTTGTTTTCATGAAGTGTTTTGAGTGTAAACACTTGCAACCTAAGACATATGAGTATAAACACTTTAGAGAGCATACCTTGTGAGGTTCTATCATTGTTATGACTCGCCTCTTGGTTTGATTGGTTTCGTGGCATACTTGAATTCATTGGATGATGTTCATGGATATCTTGATTTGATTATTTACTCTTGTGTGTTTGATTTTGCCCATTTCATTGCATTTCCTAGATTTCATTGTGAAGTATGTGATTTTCTTAGGTGTTTCATTTTCTAGTTTTTGTGACCTTCTTGCATGACTCACTTTGATGCATATCAATTAGCATAACCTTATTTCTTGATTTTGCCCAGGAGTGCAAAAGGTTAAGTGTGGGGGTATTTGATGAACAATATATTACACACTATTCATAACCTTAATTTAGCATGATTGATGATTCTTGGTGCCTCATGGACTTTTTTTGACATGGTTGAGTGTTTTAGACTTTATTGGACTAATA
>NW_017719331.1:0-50236 GCF_001865875.1 Lupinus angustifolius
ATTGTATTTTTATTTTGGGAGTTTTTATTTGTAAATTCGGTTTTAGTTTTGGGCCCAATGTTTAGGGCCCATTTTCAGTTTTACTATTTGAAAATGAGGGAACCCGAATTCCACATTCACTCTACACATTTCACTCATTTTAGAATTCTGTTTTCTCCTATTTTGCTCTGCTAGGATTTCACATGGTCTTCATTTTCGGTTTTCATTCATCTTCATTTTCGGTTTCTTTCTTCCACTCAATAGAAGGCTAAACTTGTAGACTAAATTCTTTTGGTAATGTATCACATATCTTGAGGTTTTGTTATTAATGCATTTTCGGTTTCTTTATTGTTGATTTCTTCTATGTTAGAAACTGATTTATGAGTTTATCTCCACTTAGTTGATTTACTCTCTAGTGCATGAATGCTTAGTTCGTGTGAATTTGTTAATCGTTTTATACTTATACTGATTTCGCCTAGGTAGAGGTTGAGGTTCTGAAACTTTGAATTGATTATCGCTTAGTTAATTGATTCTCGACAAATTCGGAAGTTAATGGTTGGAATCTGAAAATAATCTTTTGAAACCGAGGATTGAGTTGTGAACAAACGAACCAAAGGGATTTAGCCATTTTATTACATTGCTTAACTATTGTTTTTGAATTTGATTTATGTTCATACTATCCAATAACAAAAATCCCCTTGTGTGTGTGAGTGTAAGGTGTTTGAAGCTTTGCTTGAAAGATAATCCTTGGGAAACGACCTAGGAGTCACTTCCTAGTATTGTAGTTTTTAATTGTTATATTATTTGTATCGGGTACGGCCTCGATCAGCTATATTAACATTTAAAGAAATATTGATGGGGGCATCAAGATAGAAAACAAAATGTCTATCGAAAATTAAATAATTGGTTTTGCTTTAATCACCAACACCTGAAATTTTTTATCACTTGTAATATACATGTATATTCTCTTACACATATATCAGCAGCATAGCATGCAAAAAAAATAGTAAAACAACAAAACATTTTATATTTCAACATATCAATATCTAATCCTAAAACATGTTTTTAATCTTTCTCCCCTTGACATTCCTATATTATGTTAATCTATACCAACAAGAAACTATGTAATCTAGTGTATGCTCATTCATGATAGAAAGATAGAAGAAGTTTAGATGATGTTAATGTGTGGAAAACTACTTACAATTCCTAATGCAACACCATTAAAAGCAATGTGATACTCAAAGCTTGGAGTTGGAAGTTCTGGAATTGCATAAGGAAAAAGTAAGAGGAAGCTCAAGGCATCCCAAAAAGGTATAACTGCAATATAAATATATTAGGATGAGATAGAATACAAAAAAAGAGGTTACTCTAATAAGAAACGAAAAACATATATAAAGAATTAAGCAGTTTTAAACATTTTGTACACAAAAGATGTTTACAAAATAAGAAAAAGTGAAAAACAACCTAAAACCTTGGAAAATAGAAGTATAATCATTTTTTACAATGTCAGTGGCAGCTTATGCTTTAGTTAGTATGAAGGATAAAGCTATATTGTGTAGATTTATTAATTAGGCATAAGAATATCATGTTGTCCTGAGATCACGAAACTGTATGTGTTCATCAACTGCAAGCCAAAATGCAAGGATCCCAAGTACAAGAGCAAGGCCAACGATAATATCAACCGAACTGTGCATGCTACAAAAAGTCCAAATATTTTTCATTGCTTTTTGTCCAGTAGGTCAATAATAGGAATTTGGTAAGAATGTTAAATATACACTTACTTTGGAGAGGACAAAGTATTCACACGATTCCCCTTTTATTCCTTTTTTAGTGTCTTAATCGATCCCACAAATATATTTAAGGGGTAAAATCACTCGTTAAATCACATCAACGAAATAGTGTAAATAATCATTATTTTCCTATGCATTTATACAACACTTTCTGACATTATACACAAAAACTCCTATATTTTACAAATGAAACAGTGTAAACAAATATACTAAATTTGAACCAATGAAATAGTGTAAACAAATATACACAAAAACTAAAAAAATCATTACTTTCATATGCATTTATACAACACTTTATGATATTATACACAAAAACTCCTATATTTTACAAATGAAATAGTGTAAACAAATATACTAAATTTGAACAATTAGCAATACCATAGAAAACAAAGCAGAGAAATTAAAAAGAGACTAATATTATTACCTAAAATGCAATGGCATACTCATAGTCACCGCGTCAATAGTCTTAGCAACTCTGGAATTAGCTCCATCAAGACCAATCACAGCATCAACTTCCAAAGTACACTTCTCATCAACTCCACCAGTTTTACCATAATATCCAGAGCAATGCAACACATAGGGCGATTCCTTATCATTTCGTATATCCAGAGTAATGCAACACATAGTACTCTTAACTTTAGTCAAAATACATATCATTAAATTATAACAAACACTGAATTCAAAATTAAAAAAATGAAAAGGGAAATCACATACGTTTTCCACCACCAAGGGATATGGTGAACTAGCTTTTCCCTTCCATTATCATAATTTGATGGAAGAAGAAGAGTTGGTTTTCTTCTCATTATCAAAATCGGAAGAAGATGAATCATGGTTGCTGATGATTTCAGAATCTGAAATATTATCTAAGAACGATTCATCGTTGCCCTCTTTCTCACTTACTCAGAATCAAACATTAATTAGTTGAAATTTTATTTGTTTTATCTTACTCTAATTTAGGGATAAGGATCGGAAGAACCCTATTTCCTAAAATTTGTAACAAAAATATAAAATTAAAAAGGAATGTTAATATATATGTGAAGAAGCTACAAACGCATGTGATCGAAGAAGATTTGATGAGTTGTGATGGAAGAAATTGAGCAGAGATAGAGAAATTTTGATTTTTGATGGAGAAATTATGAGAAGTGAGGGAAGAAGAAATGATGAAGTGGTGAAGTGATTTATGAGAAATTATGAGAAGTGTGGAACAAGGAGAGACCCTTATCATTTATTACGGACATGCTTGAATAGAGTTGCAATTTTGGGCCTCTTTTTCAGTTTGCCACAGTTTTTTGCAAATGTAGCAAAATGGTTGTGCCTATATGCCTTTTATTTTGTAGTGATTTTCCATTATTAAAAAAATGGGTATCTCACTCTACTCGAATTTAGGATGAAAGAGACATGATATTTTATGAATTTTTTATTAACTAATATGCACATATATGTTGGCTATTATGTGGGCACAAATAGGATAATTCAAATTGCTAATGTTAGTATCTTTTAATGTTATTAAAGTTACACTGATTATTGTCTTGATTAAGGGACTAGGTTAATGGTCAATTTGATCACTTGACTAGGACTTTATTAATTTAAAAAAATAATCATAAAAACAATGTTATTTAATAAATTTATAAAAAAAATTTAAAAATATTATCATAATATAGATATCTATTTCAACAATAAACAATGAATATATAATAATATGTCACAAATAACCTAAAATGACCACTGAACAACATATATTTTATTGATAAAAATAATAATAAAGTTTCTTCTATGTGTAATAAGTCATATGTTAAGGATAAAAAAGATGATATAATATATCAGGTTCTCATTTGGTGATGTATGAAAAAAAAAAATTAAAAAGTAATTATTAAATAATTATATTGATGAATATATTATTAAATTTAGATATCGAGTTATCTACTTTCCTTAAATAATATTAAGTTTTATTTGATAGAATAAAATTTCTAATTTCAAAATAAAAATTAATTTAATATTTATGTATTATGAGTATAACAAATTTAATATGGTTGATATATCATCTATAATTCATGTGTATCATTTTTATTTTAGAATCAATAATAGTTAGCATATAAATGTATGATATGTTAAAGGTATAAAAAGTGTCACCCCACCGACGCATATATATTAAACTCAAGTAGAGTCAAAGTTATTTGTTAGAGTTTTTTATGAGCATGCATTATTGTCAACTTATATATTCTCTCATACAATCAACTTATAAATTCTCCTACATATATAAAAGTAATATATGTCATAAAATCATATTTTATATATTAATGATTGATTTATAAATTATATATAACTTTCTTATGTGTAAAAGTGTAGATAGGCTGATTTTACAGTAAAATATATCTTTACTTTGAGTTTTTTTTACTAAAAGAATAGTATTATAGCTTAGATATGTTTAATACTTACATTTGAATTTTTATTTAAATTTTCCATATATTAGATGAAAGCTAATGTATAGTTACACATCTAAATAAAATATTGTTATAAAATCCTACCATATTAGCCCATTCAACCAATGAATCAGTGAATCAGTCCATATACCTCTATGGTATATCAATTCTACCACTTACGCAATGATACTAATCAAAATCAGCCAAAACTTATCATACTCGATAGTCTTCAATTAAACTAAATTCATTATACCAAACAATTTTCATTTAAAATTATATTTTTTATGAAAGTTACTTAAATTCTATCCAAAATGTTGTTAGGGAAGATCAAACACAAAATCATTATATTTGTTTATACATCTAAAACATATTTTACCATCAAGTCACACATTTTATTTAACAAATATTGTAAATAAAAGTGTTTATATTATCACATTCTTTATTAATTTGTGAACATTAATGTTATAATTATTATTATTATATATATATAATATAATATAGCTTAATTAGTGAATTACCGCATGAAGCACCATATCATCGTATCAATAACATACCGGTTTGACGACCAATACAATATTAATAAAATTGAAATAAAGTATAGTTGTTAAACATAGTCTGGACTATAAGTCCAATCGAAAATAAGTAACTAGCTGGTCCGAGCTGCTTATATCATCGGTCATGCACTAAAAAATGATATGAACTAGTATGACTTGGTCAATTTAAATATAAAACGAGGGAGATGGTTCTCTTGACCGATTTGACTTAATTGGTTCAATAATTAAAAAAACACCCAAACAACATTGTTTTGAGAGAAAAACATGGTACTATCAAATTATTTATAATTATGCTTTTCATTGTTATAGTTATGTGTGTTCTCTATTCGCTTATGTTATAAATAAACCTTAGTTTTTTAATTAAGTTTTAAATTTATCTAATTTTGATGTGATTAAAGTGTAAAACCTATGTATGATAATATTTCCAATTATGAGATTTTGTTGTATTAAAATTATTTAATTGGGCACTTGTGAGATGATAATGTTTATAAATTTGAATTATAAAATTATTAAATAATATTAGCTAATATTATGCTTTTTTTTTAATATAAGCAGAGTCAATCCATCCGATCAGTGACCAAATGATTTGACCATTGATCCATTAACAAGTCCAATATGACTTATTAATTTCGTTGTTTAGATTTTATTAAAAAAATGAAAACAATAATTTTGGACTTTTTGGATCGGACAAAATTAGTGTTCATAGAACTGTAAAATATTATAAGAGCTATTCTTATATAAAAAAACTGTAATATGGTGGCCATGAATGGAACTAGAAAAATTGAAGGTTTTGGGTGAGAGCTAGCCCCGAAAAACTTGGTCAGAAATGTGCAAATGAATAAGGTCTTTAGAGAAATTGGTGAGAAATGTGCAAACGGATAAGGTATTTAGAGCATGTCTTCGTAGGAGATGTGATCATGGCCATACTAAGAATTTACTAGTTTGACATATCTGGCCAACATGAAACTTTTCATCACAGCTGTAACAAAGGCGATATGCACACCGCTCCTACATTTGAGTAGTGGAAATGCGGCGATTGGGAATGGAAGACGAAGTCGTGTTTTTGGTTGGGCTAGGAGGTGGGGTAGTTTATTTGTGAAAATAAGTGGGTTTGAGGGAGTTGGAAACCATTTAGTTTTAGGAAATACATTGGTAACATTACATATTTGGATTCAACTAATTTAGCTAAGCCTCAAGCCTCTAAGATGGATTTATGGCGTAAAATAGCTAGATCTCGTCTAATATTAGGGGGGAAATCCATAATAATGCAATTGAGGATTACCTTAGGACAAACCCCAAATTTTGTTACTGAGTTTTTCAAATTGTTGTTGATGGTAAGCCAATATTCCAGTTGTTTGAGCTAGAATAGTTCTGCTTGATGGTTTATTTAGGCTAATGGTCCAAAACGGGTCTCCAAACTCTAGTAAATGAGTCTGAGTGAGAATTTAGACATGTGAAACATCAATTGAAACAAACTTGTACTTCCTTTTGCATATATAAAGAAATTATGGGTAGCTATTGGTTTGGGGTACCATAGAGAGTTGAAAAACCCACTCAGCTTGATAAATCTAGTCAAGAGGTTCAGAAGCATGAAAGGAAATAAGCTGCAATTTCGATGGTCTAAGTTGTGAGGGTGAATGTGGATGTGAAATATTCTAAAATTAAGGGTGTGGGTATGATATTGGTAGTTTGTGGAAAGAAGGTGGAATATGATTAAGGTTGTAAAAGGTGTTTTTGGAAAGTTGTCTTGAGAGGAGGTTAGTGAGATTAGGATTGGGAATGTTGTG
Source organism: Lupinus angustifolius (assembly GCF_001865875.1). NCBI lineage: Eukaryota > Viridiplantae > Streptophyta > Magnoliopsida > Fabales > Fabaceae > Lupinus > Lupinus angustifolius. Next base: position 6,531 of record NW_017719331.1, read on the forward strand.
AGTGAGGTGTGAGGAAGAGGCATGATGAGGTGATCCATGAGGTGAATTTAGAGGAATAGAAGGGAGAAAAAAGATTTCAACAAGCTTGTATGTGATATTGTGTAAAAAGTAGTAATGGCAACATGTCTAACATCTTGTTGCTCTTGATTTCCTCTTAAATTTCTCCATGAGTAGTTAAGTGATAGAGTCATCTAGGTTTTTTTTTTTTGTGATTTTGAAAGACATTTGAGAAGAAATGAAAGCACCAAAATATTAAGATGAAAATAATATTGATAAAGAATATGATCTTTTTACTTGTAGGAAAATAAAATGTCTAGGAGAATTATTTTACCAGAATCTGTTTACTTCATTCATCATCAATACTACCTTAATAAAGCATAAAATAGAAAGAGATAATTGACATGGATTGTATATTTGACCATATATTTCATAGGAAATAACTAAAATAGGGATAAACATGCAAAATATTTTTGGAGGATTTTAATCTATTACATAGTCTTTTATCTAGGAAGACTTTAGTAATTTTCTTTTGGGCCTCCCTAATTCGTAGGCCTAACAAAAACATATAAGCTTTAGTCCAAACTTATGAATTTCCAACATAAGCTTAACCTTCCAAAAGAAAGCTTAGATAGTGAATGGTAATCTTTCTCAAAAAGAAACTTAAAAAGGAAGACATTGTTTATTAAATTTTGAGTGTAATATATATATATATATATTGTTGGTATAAAGATTTATACACAGTCAGTATATCATCTACCATTTATTTATATTACTTTTTTTGAAGAGTCAATAATGATTAAAAATAAACGGTGAATGGTGAATTGACAGTATATAAAACATTTATACTCTCAGTGCATACATTTTTTTTTTCTCTTAAAATTTTCCATGATCTACACTACCTCATTGACAATTAGAACATAATCCAAAATATACATCTCCTAAATGAAAGTGCACTAATTTATAGAAATAAGAGTATTGAGATCTTCTATTCCATTTTTCTAAGCCCAACCCACTACTACCAATAGGATTTTGACAAATATGTATCAAATAAATATTAAATTATTTTTAAGTTAATAACATTACACATAGTGTAATTTGATTCGTTGAGAACAGAAGGATACAATTATTTTGGCATAGATGATTTGTATTCAAATAAGAAAGCCCATACCATTTTTCACCTTCCCCTTAAAAAGCTAGAAAATCACCTTGTACATACGGCCAACAAAAAATAACACGTCTTTATTCTAGGTGGAGTTATTGGCATTTGAATTACATATTCACCCTCCTAGCTAACCAATAATAATTTTATTTTTTATATCTTAAAATTGTAATTGATCACTAAGAAGCTTGAATATGTAATTTAGGAATCTCAATATCTTCACCTTTCTATTTCATTCCTAATCAAAAGGAACATATAATTATGTTCAACCTTTTACTGTTGTAGATCATTGTATTTTGTTCAAGGGTATGTTCTTCGGGGGGAAATTATGTATGTAATGGCTCTTAGCAATGAAGTGGCATATTGATAGGGATTGAGTGATTATTAAACTCCCTATTAAGCATGTGTGTGCTAGAAGGAATAAGATACATAACTAACTGACTAGGACAATTGTCACATATAGTTAGTTAGTTATAAATAGTAATTAGGAGATGTAATTACTCAGCTTTGGAGGAGTTGTAATTGGGAACTGATTTAGGAAACCAATTAGGAAAGTTACTCCATTGGCAAATGAGTTCTTCATCTTTGTACACACATTTTCTGTAATAATACAATTTACTGGTCAAGATCACATTGATCTTGTATCAATTGTTTCTTCTATTCTCTACTTACTGTTTCTGTTTGATACCAGTTTTAGCACTGATATCAAAGCACCGATTCTGGTGCCCTGAAAACCACTCTGGAGGCTAGTTGTGGATGAAGACAGAGAGCATGGCATGAAGCACTGATGATTAGGAGAAGAAAAAAGAGGAATTGTGGGCCAGAATCGATCTGAATGAGGCCAGAAACAAGAACACCGAATATCTTCTTGTCGCGATCATAGCCAATTTGGGCGTGTTGAATGACGAAGTTCCGGGCGACGATGACAGTGAGGCTAGCGTGGATTGCGGCAAGGCGGGATGGTGAACCACTTAGTAGTAGCGCCAAATGGAGATTCCAATTTTTGATGGAGATGATGTGTTTGGTTGAACCAGAAAATTAGAGGGGTATTATACCCTAAAATGCGTTTCGGAAGGAGAAAATATGCAAGCCACTGTTTTAGCCTTGGAAGGAAAAGCCATGAGTCGGTATCAATGGTGAGAGAAATGTAATCCCAACCCGTCGTGGTAAGGTTTCAAGGTAGCAGTAATCCTAAGATTTCAGTCGTTGATGATTCAGAACACGTTAGAGCTGTTGTTGTCGGTGAAGTAGACCAGGATTGTCGAGGAGTATGTGGAAGAGTTTGAAAGATATGTTGGGGCTCTTAGGGAGATTGATCAAGAATTCGCTGAAGGTTTTTTCTTAAATTGTTTGAAGGAGGAAGTGCAAGTAGAGGTAAGTGGTGACAGGGACACAAGAATTCGCCGAATTATTATACTAGGGCGTCAAGCTTTCAGAAGAACAATTCTTTCAACAAAGTGGTGACAGGGGATACAAGGGGGTTGGCTGGTAAAAATTCTGAATTGAGTGCGATCGGAAGTGAAAAAACCAGTATGGGATCTACGAGTATAGTGGATGCATCTCAGGCTAGAGGAGGAGAATTCAAACAACTCAGAAGGGCTGAAATGCGAGAAAATAAGAGAAAGGCTTATCCTTCAGGTGCGATGAATCATATCATAAGGAGCATCGATGCATGAATAAGCAATTGAGGATGATTATCTTGGAAGAAGATGATGAAAGTGAAGGAGATGGACACTATGAATAGGGAGACGAACAATTTCATGCCCTACAGATTTCTCTTTACTCAATGGCGGGTTTGACGTCGACCAAATCATGGAAGATGGCAGCAAGATTAAAGAGGGAAGAGGTGGTCATTTGATTGATTGTGGGGCTTCTCATAATTTCATTTCTTCAGAATTGGTGCAAAAGTTGTAGTTGGAAATATAGGAAACTCCCACATATGTAGTGGAGGTGGGGGATGGGCATAAAACTCGGTGCCAGGGGAAGTGCACTACATTAAAGTTGTTAGTCCAAGACTTGGAGGTGCTCCAAGAATTTTATCTTTTCGGGCTAAAGGGGGTGGATGCGGTTCTTGGCTTGGATTGGTTGGTCAGCCTAGGAGAGGTCAAAGCCGATTTTGGTAGGTTGGAATTGACTCTGAAAAGAGGCGAGTTGGTGCACAAGATTCAGGGAGATCCAACATTGACAAAAACATAACTTTCATTTGGGGCCATGATGCAAGTGTTGAAGGAAGAATGGGAGGGATAACTGTTGCATTGTGAGGAGTCGAAGGAGCAGCCGGGAGCTGCTCAACCTGTTCTAGCAGTGGTCGAGACAATATTATAGAAGTTTATGGAGGTTTTTGATGATCTACAAGGTCTTCCTCCTAGGAGGAGACATGACCATACCTTTCATTTGAAGGAGGGAGTTGAGATCTTGAACATCAGACCATACAAGTATCGACACTATTAGAAGACTGAAATTGAAAGGTTAATGATTGATATGTTACAAGGTGAATTAATTCGATCGAGTTTCAGTCCTTATGCTAGCCCTATCATCTTGGTCAAGAAGAAGGATGGCGAATGAAGATTTTATGTGGATTATAGGGCTCTAAATAATGTGACGGTTCCAAATAAATTTCGTATTCCGATTATAGAAGAGTTGTTGGATGAGTTGGGAGGGGCCAACAATTTTTCTAAAGTGGATTTGAAATTAGGATACCATTAAATCTGTATGCGTGAAGAGGATACCGAAAAGACCGCTATCAGAACTCATGAAGGCACTATGAGTTTTTGGTGATGTCATTTGGCCTCGCTAATGCACCTTCCACGTTTTAAGCGCTAATGAATGAAGTTCTCAAGCCGTTCTTAAGAAAGTTCGTGTTGGTTTTCTTTGCCGACATATTGGTGTTTAGCAAGGATATGTCAGATCATGTGGGGCATTTACAGTAGGTTTTGGAGCTCATGCAGAAAAATTCTCTCAACGCCAATAAGAAGAAATGTAGTTTTGGGCAAAAGATATTAGAGTATTTAGGTCACATCATATCAGAACAAGGGGTGGAAGCAAATAAGTCCAAGGTGGAAGCTATGTGTTCCTGGCCCATACCGAAAGACATTAAGGGGTTGACGGAGTTTTTGGGCCTTATCGACTATTAGGAGAGATTTGTTCGTGACTATGGCAAACTGGCTAAACCGCTAACTGATTTGTTGAAAAAATGCGTATAGGTGGACCGAGCAGGCTACGGAAGCTTTCAAATTGTTGAAAAGGGCCTTTAGGTACTATATGATTTGAGACAACATACCATTATTGATGAGAAAGATTTATCTTTAGGTACTGTAAAAGGAAGCTAAGTTGTTACTTTTGTTATTTCTTATAACGCTACAAATATAGTTATATTATGTTTAAACTATAAAAGTATTATATCATATTATATTTTCTTTTACTTTGATGCACTTTCGAATCGAATCTGAGAGAACTATTTAATACATAGTCTACTTTGGTGTTTGATTACGATTATAAAACCCACTTTTTGCATTGAAAAATGATTTCAATTTGTGTAAGGCATAAGGGTATTTTTTTCATAAACTCTCATAATTAACACCAATGTGCTTTAGTAGGTGATGATCCTTGTGTTGTTTGGATAAATATAAAATAATAATGTAAAACTCCATTAACTACTAAAATACAATTTGACTAATATTTTTTAGTTTTGACTGATTTATTGTATGTGGTATAATTGACATATTGTATTGTTATGAGTTTTCGTTTACTAGTTGAATCGAAAGGTGGGTATAATATTGATAATTACCATCGTTGTAATTAATGTTGCACATATCATTAAACCGGTCAAAGTAGTAACATAGTAATACAAATGTTCAATATATGATTCTTAATTAAACTATATATTGGTTAAGTTAAATATATTATAATAAATGTAAAGAATTTATAAATACAAATATTATTATTTGTAATATATAATTCAATTATTGCAACAATAGCAAGGTTGACCTTGTTATAAACAATTACAAGGTTTAGTCGTCACATCATTGGTGTGCTTTCTTGAAATTAAAACATTTTTTTCATATGCAAACTAATTTTGACCGGAATGATACAACAATTTGATCAATTTTAACCGCAAATAACAATACAATATAATTGCATTCCAATGTAATTGTCATATTATATCAATATTAGAACATGTTTTCCTATTGAATTATTTATAAATTTGCTGTCAATAGATCATCTCACTTCATATTTCATATATATTATTTTTATTTCAATTTAAATTTTTAATTTTTTTATAATAAGGCAATTAGGTTATTAAGTTTATATAAAAGGAATAAAGTATATCCTGTTAATAATCCTTAACCCTAATAAAAATGTGGCACATATCTAATCTTATATTTTCTTTTTTTAAATTACTAAAAAAAGCAAAAATTATTGTTTTCTTCTCACGACCATAAAGGCGCTACTCAGTTGCACTTGACAGACAAGATAATGGGAACGTGAAACATACTGGACTGTGGTGTTTAAAGAGAAGGATTAGTCAGTGATAAGGTGTAAAACTAATCTATTCATGGGTAACGGAACATGTATCATTGAACTTGCTTGGAATTTGAATTTAAAGTGAAGATGAAGTTGGATGGAAAATTTGTCGGAGATCTCGCTCACGGTGTAGGCTAAGATGGTGGTGGCATGTAGAAAACTGATTGGGTTGCCATCGAATATGGTGTGGAATTTGGGGTTTTAGGTCACATATTTGTAAGAAATTAAAATGGGGAAATCAATTCAAAATATCAAAGTGATTTCTTTTTTCATTCTCTTTCTCTCTCGTTGGTTTTGCTCAGTAATGAAATGAAAATGAAACTGATTTGTTTTGAAATAAAATATGCTTCTTTTAATGTAATGAATTTTGCAACCCTCTTTATGGCACAAAATAACTAAAGTGAGGCTAGTTAAAGAAGTTTCGTTGGTGGGTTGAGAAGTGCAGCTAGGTAACTATGTTACGGTTGATTCTGTAACATATAAGGTGACCATCTGTTGCTATTTCTAGCTAATGTTGTTTCTGCTTCAACAATGGAGAAGAAAACAATATTTTGTGTTTTATTTAATAATTTAAAAAAGGAAAATATAAAGTTGGACATGTGTAATATTTTTATTGGGGTTAACGAGAAAAATAATCTAATATTAACATAATATACATTATTCTCTTATATAAATTTGGGAGACAAATGGAACTACCGCATATACTATGGGTGAAAAATAGATAATGGATGACAAGTTATTCACTCGTCCAAATAAATTTATGTAAATAATGTTTTGAATTATCCAATTCATTCATATACACTTTTGTATATCTAATTTATTTATTTTTTTAATTGAAACTATAAATACTTTTGAAGAAAATCATTCTTTTTAAATATAAATATTTCAATCAAGAATTTTCAAAAAAAACTATTTAAAAAAAAGTACTTCTAAAAATTAGTTTCTTTTTTAAAAAGTGTTTTATTTTTCAAGAAACATTTAAAAAATGGAATTTTGAATGTTATTTTTTAAAATATCTCAAGCATGACATCAAAGGTTCTACAGTTTTTAACAAATATTTATATATGTTATACATTTAAGAATTTTTTTTAATATTAATTATATCCACATGTATTCTAATTAGTTTCAATTGAATAAAAAAAATCAAAGTAAGAGGGAAAACTCTACAAAAACATAGCGAGATTTGAGATTATAAATGAAATTAAAAAGTAAATAACAACATTTTTGAGTGTTTGTTTTTTGGATGAGTTGAATATTCATCCAAATAGATATACTCATGAATATCTATTAAATATTATTGATGAATTCAAATCTATCAAATATTATAATTATCATTCAATTATATCACATTAAATTCATTAACTCTAGAGATTGAATATGATAGATTTAATTTGATTGTAGATTCTGAATAATTTTATGATATCTACCTATTGGTATATATCTTTTGTCTCATAAATTGTATAACTGTACGTACCAGTAGTTATGATTGATCAGAAAATAATTAAATTTTGATTTAAAAATATTTTTTCAATGCTTATGGAACACATTGTGATACAAATAAATATCTCCTCCTTAAATTGAATTTTACCTATATCTACTTACTGTATAGGTGGAATATGTCCCTTTATTGCTTAAAGGACTGCAGCTGTTGATTGGGGAAAGCAAATCCTCCTGGCTGGTCTGCCTTAGTGGCCAACTTTGCGACTCACCAATAGTCCAATACTGAGGACAGGATAACACACATCTCAATATTCTCGCAATTATTATAACATAAATAAATACCTACCGTAATAATGTAATCAATAAATATTTGCAATCAACATTACAAAATCAGTATCAAATAAATATCTCCTCCTTAAATTGAATTTTACAAAACCCAAATCATAAAAATAAATTAAATGGATAAACATATAAAATAAGAATGACAATGAAATATGAAAATAGGTGGTGATCTAATCTCCAAAGTTCAAAGTCATCTAAAGTTCAAAGAATTCTCTCTCCCCTTCATTAATCTCCCTTTCCCCACAGGCCCCAGCAAAACATTAAAAAAAATACCCAAAGGCACCCAAATAGAACAGTGTGGTGTTGTTGGTTACCAGGTAAACACAGCTTCTAGCTCTTACCATTACCATTACCATTGCCACACACAAACCCAATTGTGCAGAACACAACACATATACCAAAACTATAATCTATCAAAATGAAAAAATCTGATAATATACTCTCTCCTCTTCTTTATTAACAGTTGTTTTCATTATCCATTACCTTACGACATTTTTTATTTTCCCTTTATGGATCTGTAATTCCATTCCTCAGATCTATGCCGTTTTTATCTTTTATTTTCACTATCTCATCGTTTTGATTCATCTGTTCCTACATGAAACGCAACAACCAATATTCTTATATTATATTTTGGGCTATCTTCAGCTGAAAGAAACAAAACCATTTCTCCTTAGTTTTCACCAACGCGTTTTCTCTGTTTTATAGGTTGATTCAACGTTTTCCTTTTATCGAAATCGCTTCTTCGTTGCGGTTTGGGTATGGATTCGGAGGAATTTCGTTCCATATTGGAAACTTCGGGCGTTGACGTGTGGTCGTTAATCGACACCGCAATCGTCGTCGCCGCGACGGATTCCGGCGAGGAGCTGAAGCGCCGGAGGGATGGAATCACCGAGAGGCTCTATTCTGCCCCCTCTGTTCCTCCGCGGTGCCAGAATTGTGACGGCGTTGTTGGCGGCGGCAACTGTAGCGTCGCCACCGCCAACGGCTCTCAAGTTAAGAAGCAACAGAGGAGCCTTAGCCCTAAACGACAGCCACCACAACGCAAGCAACAACGGCGTTTTGCATCTTCGCCCGAAACGCCGCAGTCTCTCGAAAACGACAACGACAACGAGGAAAACGAGAACGATTTAGATCCTTACGGTGGTTTGTTCGATGATGAACAGAAGAAAATTCTCGAAATTAAAGAGCAACTCGAGGAACCTGACCAGGTACTGTTTAATAACCGTTTTTATTCAATTCATGGTTTTAATTATATTTGAAGGTCAATTATTATTTATTGTGTTTTCTTTTTCAGTCTGAAGAATCATTAGTGGATTTGCTTCAAAATCTCGCGGATATGGATATTACATTCCAAGCTCTGAAGGTAACTTCTGTTCTGAAACTTTTTTTCTTTATGGGTTTGATTTTTTTTATATTTGTTTTGATTTCTATTTTTTGTTGTTTATTCAGGAAACTGACATTGGGAGGCATGTGAATCAGTTGAGGAAGCATTCCTCTAATGACGTTCGCAGATTGGTGAAGCTACTTGTCAAGTTGCGTAATGGAGATCATTTGATTTTGTTGTTGCAGAAATTAATGGTATATTTTTGTAACGATTAACTTTATATAGCTATTATTTGCAGGAAGTGGAAGGAAATTGTGGATGAGTGGGTGAAGACCAATCCGTTGGGAGAAACTGCTACTCTCATGGGTAATGTTGAATATATGTATTTGGAAAATTTCTGCATCATAAAGGGTTTATTTGCGAGTTCAGTTTTGGAGAATGAAAACTAAGGCTTCAGAGCTTGTATTTCACTTGTTAGATGACTATTTCCTTCTAATTCTTTTCCTTCCAAACCCCAACTTGCAACCAGATCCCCTAAAGGTTTGAGTAAAGTAAATTCTAATATAAATGGTAATTAATAACGTTGGCATTTCCATTTTGCAGCTGATGGAGACTCTCCTCCTGTTATGAAAACCACCCAAAATGGGCATCATCAGGTGAAAGAAATCTTTGTTTGGTACTATATTTTTCCTTATGAAGTTGAGGCTTGTTTGAGGTGTCGCTAATAATATTCCACTCTTTTTGCAGAGTCCTGATTTTGCATACTCGCCGAATCCACAAAGTGAGTAATAGCAGCATTTGATTCTAATCTTCTTTTGTTTTGATTTGGTTGATGAATAGTATAAGTATTTTTGGTGATACAGATGGGAGTTCTGGGTCTGACCGCAATGAAGCAGAACTGAAACCAAAAGTGATTCCTTCTCACAGAGAAGCACCACCTCCAAAATCAACTCCACCATTTGTTCATAACCCTCCTCCTGCTTTCCTTCAAAATGTACGGATATGATTTTATAGCCATTTTGGAATTGGAGTCTATATGGGGTGAAGATATATCATACATCGACTTAGAAACAAAAGTACAATGAATATGGACCTTAACTTAAAGGGCCTTGTGATGTTTTTCTAAAAGCTAGTTAAGCTCTACAAATGCTTAGTGGTCCTAACATGTTGCTGAATGGTTTTGCATTGCAGAGACAGAGAGAACCAAGAGAGAGCAATTTTGATGCTGAGAGACTTGCTTCTGCTAGAAAAAGACTTCAAGCAAACTATAAAGAAGCTGAAAACGGTGCAATTTTAATTTTCATAGTTAACATTTTTTCATGCTAGTTCTATCTATATGTACTGACTTGTAAGTTTGTCTGTTTGTTGGGGTGGGGGTGTAGCCAAAAAGCAAAGGACGATTCAGGTGATGGATATTCATGAGTTACCAAAGTCAAAATCAAAGAATACCTTCTTTGGAAAGAACAAAGGCAGTGGCGGTTCTCAAGGGAAGCACTGGTGATACAAACATACATGTTCCATTGTTCGTGCCATGATAATTGTAAAAAATGGGTTGTGGTTTTTTTTGCACGATAGACCTATTTTTCTTTTGGTTATTAGTTATAACTTATATTAATAATAACCAGAGAAAACAAATAAACTAAAATATAGTTCTTAAAGGTGGGCTTACCAAACCAAATCTGCTTTTTTGGTTGGTTTGTTGAGGAGCGTGATTTCTGGAATGAAGTAGGAATGTCGGTTCAAAACGGGATTTTTTCGGATACAAAACAACTTTTGGGGTTGAAGTTTTTAAACTAAAGTGGCTAATAAAGGTGGAAATAGTCTAGACCGTCTACCAGGGACCTATAACAAGTTAGGCAAGATTAGATTTTTTTCACGAACAGGTCATTTCTAAAAAACCTATTTAGCTTAACACACTTGACTTTAGGCTACCTAAAAAGACCTATTAATCCTAACGGGCCGGTCTAATTAGTTATATTATATAACAATGTTGAAATTATATTATTTTAATATAAACAATATTATTATATAGATGTAATATTAATATCAAAATGTTTATAAAAATATAATTTATTAAAATGTAAAAATAGAATTACATCGGCCTAATTAAAAATAAGGTTATAAGCATATTAAAATGTAGACATGATAGCCTATTTCATGAGTATATAATATAGTAGGTCTTTAAACATGATAACATGTCAGGCCAGATTTTTAAACAGGTCAGACCTAGGCTTTGAATTTTTTTTTTAAATAGGCTAACAAGTCAGATCTAGGCTCCTATATACTATATAGGTTAGGTCTGTTTAAGGCAAAGTCTAGCTTAACCTAGCCTGTTTTTACTCTTAGTGGCTAATATGGTTGTTTCACTCTTAAGGGCGGTAGGTCAGTCATATATAGAGATTGGGTCCGGTCCCACATCCGATTAAAAAAATCAAAATCTAGGCTTGATTTATTTTAAAGTCTGACCTATTAGTTTATTTAAAAGCATATTGTATTATATATAATCTTAAAATAAACCATTAATCTATATTTAAATAGACTAATAAATCTACTTTTAACTCTATCATTCTAACTCTAGCAATTAAATCAGTATTCTTAAAAACGCACCGTTATCAAACCGGTCAGGGTACTGGTATAGTGGTACAGTGGTTCAGTAATTAAACCGCATGCCGGTTGAACCGGACATACCTACTTATATTTATATATATATAAACCTATAACAAAAAAATTCCAAATAGGTAGATACTCAAATTTATAATTCATATTTATAATCTACTTAAAATTCACATAAATAAACAACTTTAAGTCTTTAACAAATTCAAAGACTAAATTAAAAAACATATATCAATCCAAAAGTATCACTTAACAACCACAAAATATAAATAAATGACATAACTTCACAACTCACTCTATAAAACAAATAAATTTAGAGTTTTAACATTTAACATCAATGAGTCAAAGTTATCTTATATGAATATTATATTTTTCAACCAAATCTTATCTTCAGACAGTACTCCAAGATTACACAAATGTCACTGAGATTACACACGAATGTTAGGAACCAAAATGTGTAATCTAAGTATGCTTTGGAAGCATGTACCTTGAAGTGTTGAAGAAGAGTTGGAAAGATGGGTCACATTGTAATGAGTTTTTAAGTTTTTTTTAAAAAAAAAATATGTGTATAAACCAACTGGTTTAGTAAAATACCGGCCGGTTCACCGGTTTTGATACTTGGACGGTTCAACACCTGTACCGTACCGGTTAGGGGCCCGGTTCACCGGTTTTCCAGTTGAACCGGCCGGTACGGTATGATTTTTATAACTATGAATGAAATTATATTTTTGTATATATTTTTATATTAAAACTACATATATAATAACATTACTTATATAAAATTATATAATAGGAATATTATTACATAATATAACTAAATAGCTAGTATGTTAGGTTTAATAGATCGTTTGGATAACCTAAAACCTGATCCATTAAATTAAATAAGTTTTAAAAAAATATGAGCATGACTTGTTCACAAATAAGTTTGTTTAACCTAATCTATTATATCTTAGGTAAAGGTATTTTATATTTTAGCCTTTTTCAAGAAATAAAATCAAAGAGATTGCCTTACTTAGCGGGGGCGGGTCCAATGGGTAAGTGTTTAGTTGGTACTGCTTATATAATAATGGAGATGGTGTCTTAACTAGGGGTGTAAAAATTCGGTTCGGTTTGGTTTTTGGTGCATTTTAGTGACTGAACCGATCAAAAACATATGGTTCGGTTCCGCTCAATTAACCGCAACTTTAACTATAAGAACCGAACCGAACCGAACCGCTCTTGAATGGTTCGGTTCGGTTCAGTTCCACGGTTTTTACATTTACTTTTTATAAAAAAAATATTTCATCAATTGAAAATTACAAGAGATATTGTTTATCATAAAAGGATAAACATTACTACTATTATTACAAAAAATTATGAATCATATATAACAATGTACTTCATGATTAATAACATATATATCAATTAGTAAAATATATAATAGTTACATTTATAACCTTACATTTCATAATTAGTAACACATGAAACAATACATGTATAACAATATATGATATATGTTGGTTTCAAACTAAATATCACAAAAATTGGAAAACACGTTCCAAATCATAAGACATTAGGAAACATTTTAGTAACTAATAACATATATAATATTAACTTAATAACAATTTAGTACCATATGTAATACTATAATTCACACAAAAATTGATAATTTAAGCTAGAAAATTGGTTGAAGAATTTAAACAATAATAAAAATATTATTTCTTAATCCCTAGTATATATTTCTTTAATATGCGGTTCGGTTCGGTTCTAACGGTTCCTAAATTTCTAAAACCATAAACCGAACCGAACATAAACGGTTCCTTAAAAAAATAACCGAACCGAACCGAACCATATTTTGCGGTTTGGTTTGGTTCGGTTCCATCGGTTTCGCGGTTTAAACCGGAACCGCTTACACCCTTAGTCTTAACGCTGCAAAGTTGACACGCACACACAACGTGTCCCTTTCTTTGTGTCTAGGAATTTGTTTTTTGATTTGGTTTCCCACGTTAACTTGGCGCCTCTCTAGATAGTATTAATATATTACTAATTACTAATTACATGAGTGTTCCAACTCGGTCTTACTTGAGCCTCCAACCTCTTGAGAATTTATTAGTCTAGCACCCTTAGACTGCTCCCTTTTTACCCGAGCATCTCGTGCAGTACTAGGGACGTCCCCGTCGCCCGCCTCAACAGATCTAGCTGTGGCAGATGCAATAAATGCTCCTGACACGACATTAAGGCCTCTGACACACTATTTAATGCGCTTCAGGAATGCTATTTAATACACCTTTGACATAACATTTAATGCGCCACTGACTCGTCATTAGTGTCAGACCACATACTACCTGTCACGCCGCCTGAACATTCTACCTGCCCCCGACAAATCGATAAGAACAAATCTGCAAATCAAGTAAGGACGACCAGAGTGCGTCCCTCGTACCCGTTAGATGCTGGCCAATGACCAGATGCCATATCAACATCTACTAAGCCCTATAAATAGAAGAGACCACACATGGAGTAGATCATCATATCATTCTCTCATTTATTGCTACATTTATTACTCTAACTTCTCTCTTATTTACTCTCATTCTCTCTAGAATACTTTAGTGACTTGATCGTCGGAGAACCTTTTTAGGTACCTCCTCCAGCGGGCCTAGAAGATCACCTCGACCAAGTTACATGTTATCCTACACTGCACCGGACATACGCTCCCGACCATCCATCCTCAGCTCTCGACCATCCACTACTAACACTAAAGAACATTGGCGCCGTTTGTGGGTTACCTACAACTTGGTGACCACCCGTAACTGAGCTCAATCACCTAGCCACGCAGAACCCAACCCGAATCATGACACCCCTTCCATTGAACCTCCAGCACTAGTGCAACCATCTCACTATGCTAGCCAAAGTCATCCTCCAAACACCATCCCAGAAGCACCCACTACCCAACAACTCCTCCACATGAACCAAACTCAAGGCCAAATTATCCAACAACAGGCCCAACTCCTAGCGGAGCTTCTCCAACATAGACCAACACCTAGTGATGGACCCTCGTGGCCAGTTACCGATGAGCACTCCGCTGAATCCGCATAAGCCTCTAGGCTCGTAGCCCGCCCCAAACACGAAAACCACTCAGATGACTCAACCCCCCGACCACAGCTCCTCACGAGCAAAGCAACCTTTCACAGAAACTATTATGTACTCACCACTCCCAAAACACCTTACTCAACCCAGCAATATCGACTAGTACGATGGAACAAGTGACCCATAGGATCATCTAGATGACTTTGAAGCCGCAATGCTTTTCCACGGGGCCACCGACCCCATCATGTGTCGAGCATTTCCCCTCACTCTGAAACGCGTTGCCCTATAGTGGTTTACTCGGCTAACACCGAACAGTATCGACCAATAAGCCATTCTCGCCAATGGATTCAACATCCTCTTCATAGCAATCAGAGAGCACCCTCGCTCTTCCTAAACCCAATCCAGGCAGAAGATTAGGGACACAAGACCGCTCCAAATATTGTGACTTCCACACCTTCTTTAGCCATGTAACAGAAGAGTGTACCCACCTGAGGGACACTATCAAAGACCTGATCAGAGTTGGACACCTCCGGAAGTTTATAGCCCGGACTCGCCAAGAACAGTCACCGTGTGTGCGTCGATCTATTCCTCCTAGGAGGCGCTCCCAAATCAATAGGAACGTCCTCCAAACAGATATCGGAGAGACCACTATCATTCCACCAACAGGCGACAGCGGAGTCCGGTGGACATCAACACCATATCTGCCGGTTTCGCTGCTGGTAGTACGTCCAGGTCAGCCCAGAAGAGGTATGGCCGGGAGGTCATGCAATCAACTATCCGAAAACCCCACCAGTATCAGGGCCAACAAGCGGTGCCCCCGATCTTCTCTGACGACCGCGACTATGAAAGCATTATTCGTGGTCATGACGATCCCCTCATCATCACTGCCAAAATGAATAATAAAAAGGTCGGACATTTGTTTGTTGACCAAGGTAGTTCAGTAGAAATTATGTTTCAAGATCTGTTCACCAAGATGGAACTTAAAGGCAGAGACCTGTTGCCCTATGATGGACAACTTGCCGGTTTCACTGGACATGGAATCACCCATAGGGGCTATGTTGATATATGGTTGACTGTTGGAGAACAACCTCTAACCCAGACGATTCCAACAAAGTTCCTGGTCATCGAATGTGTCTCGGCTTACAACACCATACTCGGTCGACCCATGCTCAACCATCTCGAAGCAATAGTCTCCACCCCACACCTCTGCATGAAGTTTATCTCGTCCGATCTCTGGGTATGCACGGTTAGGGGAGACCAGCAAAGTGCAAGAAGTTGCTATTAGACGAGTCTTCGGCCGAACCACACTTCAGTATAGGCACCACCCCCAAGAAAAAAACAATGGGTTGTGCACTTAGTGGAACTAGATGCCAAGGCAGATACAGAAGACATACGACCTCAGCCAAAAGGAGAAAAAACCTCCCTTCAACTCGGTCCCTTAAAGGAAAATCTAGTGTGTATCGATTGTGTGCTCGATGAAGCTCAAAGGTCCAACCTGATCAAATGCTTAGAGGCCAACAAAGATCTTTTTGCCTGGTTCATTGTAGATATGCCTGGAATTGACCATTGAGTCGCATGTCACCGACTCATGACGAACCCAGGAGCAAGGTCGATAGCCTAGAAGAAAAGAAAGATGGGCACCGAAAGAACAACTGAGGTTACTCAAAAGATCTCAGATCTGCTAGAAGTCGGCTTCATCCGAGAAATAACATATACCACCTGGTTATCAAATGTCGTGCTATTCAGAAAATCATATGGAAGGTGGCGGATGTGTGTGGATTATACAGACCTGAACAAATTGTGCCCAAAATACCCATACCCCCTCCCAAAAATCGATCATCTCGTTGACAATTCTTTCAGGTACCAATTTTTTTCATTTATGGATGCTTATTCGAGATATAACCAGATTCCCATGTACCTTCCAGATCAGTCAAGGAAGTCCAACAACTCAATGGGCGGCTGGCAGCCTTGGCCAGATTTCTTATTGCATCCGCCAAACACTCCCTCCCACTGTTCCAACTCCTAAAAAGAGCAACACTTTTACTTGGTTAGAGCATTGTGAAACGACTTTCCAAATTTTCAAACAATACGTGGCAACCCCGCCCGTGCTTTCTAAGCCCACACCCGTTGAGACACTATATGTCTACTTGGCGGTAATAGACGGGGTCGTAGCCACCGCTATAGTCGGGGAAAGTGAAGATGGTCAACACCCAGTATACTTCACCAACAAGGCATTACAAGGCCCCGAGCTGAAATATCAGAAGTTAGAAAAGGTCGTTTACTCCCTCTTGGTGGCAACAAGACGACTGCAACAATATTTTCAATCTCATCCAGTGGTGGTCAGAACCAATCAACCTATCCGCCAAATTTTGCACAAGCTTGAGCTATCCGGGCGGATGATCTTCTGGTCCATTGAAATGTCACAATTTGATATACGGTACGAACCCAGGACGACCATCAAAATCCAAGCCATGTCCGACTTCGTTGCCGAGTTGACCACACAACCGAGTAGTTCAGAGCAAATATGGAACATATATGTTGACGAATCATCCAACCCTCGGGGTAGCAGGACGAGAGTCTTATTAGACAATGGTCAGGGGATGACCAACGAGCACTCACTAACATTCACCTTTCCTACATCAAATAATCAAGCAGAATATGAAGTGTGCATTGCCGGTTTACAGTTGGCCAGAGAAATCGAGGCGGAAAAATCTCCATTTGCAGCGACTCCCAATTCGTCGTCTCTTAGATTACGGGGCCCTATCAAACAAAAGACGTGTTACTCGGAAAATACCTGACCAAGGTTAAGGAATTAATGGCCAAGTTCGAAACAGCCTCCATCCAGTACGTCCCAAGGGAACAAAACATCCGAGCTGATATTATGTCCAAGCTAGCAAGCACGAAGAGCCCGGGTAATAACAGATTGGTGGTTCAAAGAACAATCATGCGACCAAGCATCATGGTCGTCGAGCAAACATAGATCCCCGATGATTGGACCGACCCAATCATCAGATACTTGTCCAACGACGATTTGCCAGCGGATCAGAAGGACAAGCAAAGATTCCCCAAGTATAGTTCATGGTTCACTTTGGTGCAGGGTTGTCTGTATCGCCAGGGATTTTCTACTCCTATGCTTAAATGCCTCGGCCCCGATAGGGCTCGGTATGTCCTCCAAGAATTACATGAAGGGAGTTGTGGTCATCACCTTGGCGCAACGTCACTCACCAAGAAGATACTCTTAGCCGAATATTATTGGCCGACCATGGACAAAGATACCTCTGAGTTCACCAAGAAGTGCACGCCCTGCCAACTATTTGCTGACCTCCACCAAACCCCCCCTTGAAGAGCTAACTACAACAATGACCCTATGGCCATTTTCCAAATGGGGAATCGATATTTTGGGACCATATCCACGAGCAACCAGGCAACTTAAATTTCTAATAGGGGCGATCGACTACTTCACTAAGTGGATTGAAGTTGAACCCTTGTCCAACATGATGTCGGCCAACATCCGAAAATTTACTTTGAGAAATATCATAACAAGGTTTGGGATCCTTGCTACAATAGTCACTGACAATAGAACTCATTTTCCGATCGGAAATTTAGAGAACTACTGTCAGGTCTTCGTATCAAACAACACTTCACTTCGGTTGAACACCCTCAAACAAATGGTCAGGTAGCACCCAATTAAGAAGGGTCATACCAAGTAACCAGCAGGACCGGCAAAGGGGCCTACAAGCTTGAAGACCTAGCAGGGAAACAAATCCCTCGCACTTGGAACGCGGCAAACCTAGGATAATTCTTCGCTTGAAAATGTAAATTTGTGCCAGACCTTTATACGGCTGAGCAAAATGATGTAACCGAATCCAACTTATATGTGAATGATGTATTATTCAGATGTCTTTCGTAAGTCCTCTTGGTCGCCAACAATATAACCCCGGAAGGCGTGGACCAGTCCCACTCTAGCGGCAGTTCAATCCACAAACCCAAGTCAGGACCAAGCCCTCTTGGTCGCCAATAATATAACCCCAGAAGGCGTGGGCCAGTCCCCCTCTGGTGGAAATTCACTCCACAAACCCAAGCTAGGATCAAGTCCTCTTGGTCGCCAATAATATAACCTAGAAGGTGCGGGCTAGTCCCCCCTCTGGCGGCGATTCGCTCTACAAACCCAAGCCAGGATCGAGTCCTCTTGGCCGCCAATAGTATAACCCCAGAAGGTGTGGGATAGTTCCCCTCTGGTGACGATTCATTCCACTAACCCAAGCCAGGACCAAGTCCTCTTGGTCACCAACAACGCAACCCTATGAGGCATGGGCTAATCCCCCTCATTCAAGTTCAACAAACATTTTAAACCGATCAAATGTTACTTAATGGGTATTTCATTCTCATTCAAGTTCAACAAACATTTTAAATCGAGCAATTGTTACTTAATGGGTATTTCATTTTCATTGAAGTTCAACAAACTTTTTAAACCGAGCAAGTGTTACTTGATGGGTATTTATTTCTCATTCAAGTTCAACAAACATTTTAAACCGAGCAACTTTAAACCGAGCAACTGTTACTTGATGTGTATTTCATTCTCATTCAAGTTCAACAAACATTTTAAAACCGAGCAACTATTACTTAATGGGTATTTCATTCTCGTTCAAGTTCAACAAACATTTTAAACCGAGCAACTGTTGCTTAATGAGTATTTCACTCTCATTCAGGTTTAATATCAATTCATCGGTTAACATAACATCCTCATTCTCATCCAATCCCATATCTTAATAATGATGTCCGGTCAACCCTCACTTCAACACCGGTTAGGTTGTAAGCCAGATCTTACTGATTATATAGTCGATTAGTTGCCCGATTGTTTAATTAGCCGATTTAATTACTCTGGTCAACAAGACATTACAAGTGCGGAAACAAAATAACTCATTAGATAAAATGACAAAAGGCGATCATTGCAAACACAATAGATAAGATGACAAAAGGTCTTCATTGAAAACAAGAATTACAAGGGCAGGGGCAAAGTTGAAGCCGGTCAGCCAAAGCCAGCGCCTCCCGCTTAGCGACACCCAGGTCTATCTTGGCCAGCATTTCCGCTTCCCATGCATCCTTCAGCTGGAGGGACATAATGGAGAGTTGCTCAACATCCGAGAGGTTTTGGGCTTCCATGTTCTTCACCACTTCAGCATGCTTCTCCTCCAACTTATGGAGCTCACCTGAATGAAGCTTCTGGAGATTGGCCAAAGCGTTCTCCTCAACCTAGGTGGCAAACACCCCCTCACCTTCGAGGTATTTGGCGACGGAAGCCACCATAACCCCGGCCTCCCGGGTCCTCCTTTGCAGATCCACCATGGGTACCCCGTCCATGACATCCTTTACCCCCAGGTTGACTAGACCCTCTTCAACAATCCTAGGAATGTTGTAAGTAGTCTTAAGACGAATGGGGCCATATTTACCCTTGCTAGAGGACTTGTCTGACCTCTGTTTCTCCGGCCGAGCACCTTCCTCTGAGGCCACCTCGGGAGGGCTATTAGGCTCCTCAGTAAGATCAACTGATTGACCAAAGGCAGATTCAGGAGGCACCACTGTGATGGGTACTGGCCGGTCCACCGAGGCTCTATCTGACCTGCTTGCCTGGGCGGTTTTCCTTCAAGGAGTAGCAGGAGGACCCTTAGCCCAGGTAGGAAGACTCACTCGGAGACGCTTGTTGTTTTCCACGTCTTTCCTCTCAGCAACTGCCCGCTTTAGAAGCATGTTGCGATCTACCTGATCACCCATAGTCGCTGCTGAAAGAAAAAAACGAAAAAGTTCAGACAAAAACCAACAAACACCAGCAAGATATATATAGTCGAATGCATACCGACTGCCTCCTCGAAGACTTGGTCCCCCTGAACCAGTTTGTAGCAAAGGATTGAACGACCATCTTCAACCCAGGCTAACATCTCATCCGTCATCCTCCTCTCTTGATCATCTAGTTGATCATAGGAGAAACCAAAGAAGTTGGTCGACCTTTGATGAATCCCCCATTCCAAGAAAAGGGGAAGAGGGGAACGTTTCTAGGACCATACGCCCAAGTATGACGGGTCCCCTGAGCCTCAACCCGAAAAAATTCGCCCTTCCAGTTCTTCATAGAACCCTCGAAGGGCAGGAACAAAGTCCGCCCATTCCGAGACTGAAGAGACGTCCACCCACGACGCCCAACATTGGCCTCGTCTTTGTTAGAGCTATGCGTCACCCATAACATCTAGAAGAATAATCAGAGTGTGCAAGGTCGCTCCATGACCTCACAGAAAATTTTGAAGGCCCGAATGAAGCCCCAAGAGTTGGGGTGCAAATGAGAAGGTGTTTCAACACTTACGTGTACCACCCATCAAAAAAAACTTTCACTCCTATCCGGCGGAAGACTTGTTCGTACATATAGAAACTCCATCTATTTTGAGTCTCAAACAAAATGTCTTGGCATACCCGCTCCCGAGCAGTAGGGGCATACCATTCGATGTCATTAGTAGGATGTGTCAACACCTCTACCGCCAGGCGTACGTCTAGAGGCAAATAAGACGGAGTTCCCCTCACCTCTTGGTCAACCCACCAATAGCGGCACTCGCTACCAGCCATATCCTCCGGGATGGTAAACTGATCGGCTCGATCAGAAAAGTTCGGCACCATAATAGACATATCATCAGAAGAAGTGTCAGAATCCGAGCTAGACATGTTATCCAAGACCGGAGGCCACTTCTCTGAGAAAGTCGCCCGATCAATTAAGGCGGCCTCAGGCCCGACCTTCCTCTCCCTTCAATCACGCAGCAAGGTCGGCAAGGACAACTAAATAGATCGCCTCCAAGAGGAACGACTACTAACTGGGGCATCAGTGTGTTGGCCTCATTGACGGTGGCGACAAGTTGCGCTAATAAAAATGGGTGGAGGTCCGGGTAAGATCTCCGCCCCATCAGGGCTCGAATCCAAGTCTAACGATGTCATAACTGCCTAAAATGTTGTTTAAAAAGCGAAAGAGAAAGAGAAAGTTACCGAGTTAAGGATAGAAGAAGATTCTGGAAGAAGATCGAAGATCAAATTCAAACAACGAGTATGCTCAGCAGGAGACAATTTCTCATAAAGCAAAAGTGAGGAACAACGAAGGGAGGCACCCATATTTATAGGGAGAAACCCAAGCCCAGACCTCCCCTGGGGGCCCAGCCCAAAATATGCATCCAATCGTTCAAAATCACTCAAGGACAATCAAACGGTGACACAGAAACCCATGCAACAGAACTAAAACGAACATATGCATCCCTCTATCATCCTAGTTTCAGATGAAACGCCAAGCATCCCCCACATGTTCGATAAAAATCTTTAGCCATCATGACCTACCCCATATGCCTACCTAAAGAACCTATCCTCATTCCATTACACCAAATCAGAATGGTCCATGTCTATTAACCCGACCACCTTTCACCGGCCAAAGCCTACTAGCCCGGTCACCTCTGATTAGCCTAATAGGTTGGAGGCAACTGTTCCAACCTAGTCAGACCCCCTGACTATCAACCCCAAAGTCTGCTAGCACGGTCACCACTGACCGGCCTAATAGATTAGGGGCAACTGTTCCAACCCGGTCTTACTCTGGCCTCCAAGCTCTTGAGAATCTATTATTCTAGCATCCTTGGACTGCTCCCTTTTTACCTTAGCATCTCGTGCAGTACTCGGCGCATCCCCGTCGCCCACCTTAGACGGATCTACCTGTGGCAGATGCAATAAATGCTCCTGACATGACATTAAGACCTCTAACACGCTATTTAATGCGCTTCAGGAATGCTATTTAATGCACCTTTGGCATAGCATTTAATGTGTTGCTGACTCGCCATCAGTGTCAGACCACAGACAACCTGTCAAGCCGCCTAAACATTCTACCTGCCCCCGACAAATCGACAAGAATGGATCTGCAGGTCAAGTAAGGTCGACCAGAGTGCGTCTCTTGTACCTGTTAGATGTTGGCCAATGACCAAATGTCAACTTAGCATATCCTAAGCCCTATAAATAGAAGATACCACAGAGGGAGTAGATCATCCTATCATTCTCTCATTTATTGTTACATTTATTATTTTAATTTCTCTCTTATTTACTCTCCTTCTCTCTAGAATACTCTACTGACTTGATCGTCGGATAACCTTTTCAGGAACCTCCCCGGGGCTCAAAAGATCACCCGACCAAGTTACCTATTGTCCTACACTGTATCGGACATACACTCTCGACCATCCATCCTCAGCTTCTGACCATTCATTACTAACACTAAAGAACAATGAGCATTTTCAGTTATGGCTTTGAAATTGTGGCTAACAACCATATTTTAAACATAATCGTGTATGGGAGGGCCCATGTTGTAGTTAGAGGGAAAAAATTAAAAAATCAAAAGGGAAATTGGTGTTGGTATCCCAATTTCGTTGTAAAAATTTGAAAATGTGCCTCCCAGGCGGTTGTTAGCCATGGTTTCATAGCAAAAAAATGAAGTTGTGCATCACATCCATGACGTCCTTACAAACTACATGGCATGACACATATTTATTGGATTTTCTATATGAAGTAAGTTTTTTTAATTTATTTTTAAAGTAAGTGGATTTCTTCCCTATTATAAAATGTGTACCTAAACTATAATTTTTAAGTCAATATGTTTGTGGTACATAAGTTTTCCGTTCTAATAATGAGCTAAAATACCGAAGTTAACAAATGGTACTTGACGAAATAGATTACTTTTGAAATAAGCATTTTTGGTTGACTTTCTCTTTTAATCATTATTTACATGTGAATAAGTAATTCTTAGGTCATTGTAGAGGGACTAATTTTTTTAATCATTGAAGATCTAAGGATAACTATTTCTGTTATTATGTGAAATTAGGTGAATGTTTGATGTTCCACGAGGAATGCAAAGCACTTCAAAATACTTCTCACAGAAAGTTAGAAACCTAGTCATAATTTCAAAAACTTCATCCAACTGCAGTTAGTTCAAAAGTTAGTAAAATGACCATTAAAGGGAAAGTAAGAAACAAGATCGAAATTAGTTATTGTCAAGCTTGCAGCAAAGGGGTTACGAGAAGCAAGGTTTTAAATAGTAGTCGTGATTTTGGTTGTCTTGTGGTTTTTGCAATCACAGATATCAAAAATTATGTAATAGAGATTGTGGTATTTACAATTTTTAACATATAACATGAAATGGAGGGAAGCTGTGACATGACGATGGTGGAATTGACAATGGCTTGATAACGTCATTCCAATTGTTGCAAAATTTTATAATTTATGGTCATTTTTTTATCAAGAACCACTAAAATCTTTATATAATTTGTGTTTCCCACTTATCTCAAGAACATGCAACAATATTTTGTTAGTATGCGAAAAATTGACATTTAAAGTAAAGCGCATTTCTAGGAAATTCCAAACATTTTGATTTACTTTTAAGATTTTCTAAGTTGCATTGTCGTGTTAATAAGAACTCAAAACTCTTTTCCAAATATTTTTCAAAGTTTTTAATAATGGAGAAATAATATGTCGATAGATAAACACACATTTGAAAAACAAAAGCAAAATCAATTATAATTTTTTTTTTAAATTACATAAAAAGATTTTAACTCTAGATTGAATGTTTATAGAAAATATATTATGTAAAATTGAAAAATCCATAGCATTAAAGAAAGAAATCAAAGTAAAATCCAGAAATCAAACTTTGAAAGGCTTACTTCTATAATTCTATAAAACAATTATATAATTTTGGCTTTTTTAAAGTCTTTAAACAAAGGGAATATATCTCATTGAACCTACCGAACTTAGCAAAATTGAAGAGGCTACAAAAGAAAAGAAAAAGAACTACAAAAACAAAACTGCATTAACATGGCTGCAACAGGTTTCCAATAACACCAAAATATAATCTCACCAAAAATTATGCAAACAGGCTACCATATTCTAACTTTAAGCTATACATGACAACAAACACCAACTTGATCAAGCAGCTGCTCCTCCGTCTGCTCCATCAGTTCTAAAATAACGACCGCGCCCACGGCCTCGTCCCCTTCCACGTCCGCGGCCTGCAAAACCATCAAACAGAACTACTAGAGTCCACTTGAGGAAGTTGTGGGATGAAAACTCTAAAATGCTAAAATAAGGAAGGTGTATGACAGCCATGACTCCATAGGAAGCACCATATAATGCAAATAGCATAGCAAAATAAGTTTTTTAACTTAAAAACCCAAATCCATTCATTATGCCAGCACCTAATACTGATCAAAATCTGATAATGCCACAACTAAAATTTAGGCATAACAATTTGCACACTTACCACGTGAGGCAGGTGGTGCATCATATTCACCATAGTCATAATAACCAACCGGCTGCGAACCATAGCCCTGTCCTCGTCCCTGGAAACCACGACCCCTTCCACGACCACGCCCTCTGCCACCATAGCCACGTCCACCATCCCAACCATCACCATATTCCATACCCCCATTGTAAAATCCTACATAGGAAAAATAAACGACGTTCAACAAAACATTTCTGATCATTCTAAATCTATACTACAGCCAACTGCAATTCAATAAGTGAAACGAAAATAAGCAATACCTCTACCTCTACCCCTGCCCATTCCACGACCACGCCCCCTTCCTCGCATCCTTGGGGAGCCTTCTGTACCAGATTAAATTATAGTAAACATGTCATAATAGCCACAAAAGTCTATAATATTAAAAGAAGAAAAAACTATTAAAATCCACCTCCACCATCTTCATATTCATTTAAAGGTTTTACTTGATCAGGTGGAAGAGGAGGTTGGTACCTGCATGAGAAAAAAGACTTAAAATCTTGCCAATAGTGAATACAATTAAAAGGCATGAATCAATATAAAGCATAAACTCGGGGGAGAATCACTTTCGGTACAAAATCCATCATTCCCAAACACGTAAGTATGACAGCAAGATAGATGTTTTAATAAAATTTAAGATACTGCCGCTGAATCACTGATTTTAGAAACAATGAGATTATATGTTTGAAATGAGAAACCTGGAGAGACTTACAGAATTTAATCAAAACATGTTTTAATAAAAAGCTCCTGGTCCTCACTAATTCCCAATTTGATAATAAGATAATGGAAAATGTTAAAATCAGCCCTTAGGGCAGAGGACAAGAAACTTAATAGAGTAAATGGAAAAAAACAAAGTAATACCAAATTTATTTCGATTTCTTAAAGGGCTGAGGTTAACATAACCCTTAATAATCTCCTACACATCCATTATGCATCAATTTACTTCAAAAACAAAGTAATATCAACACATATATTTAACATTAGGCGACTTTATCCCTGCAACTTGTTCAACTAAAATAACAAGCACGGAAAGCCTAACCAACCTATTATGAAGCTAAGTTGCAACATGGCAAGTCGTCTCCAGAATGAAAATTGATATAAAAAATAAATAACTAGATAAAAGACATTTTATTTGAAGTAAAACTCCAAAAGAGTGAAGCTAAAGTGACAGAGTCCTAATAAATAGATAGGCTCATTAAAATACACATCTAACAATTGCATGCCAGACATAGAAATACCAGACATGTTCTTACCCTGTGGATGAGGTATCGAGTTCTTTCTTCGACAAAGTAATTGTGATCATTGAAACATGGCGTGTTGTTTCCAAACTGAGAAAGTAAAACACAAACCAAAACAATCACTTCCATTCACACATATATTGAATATAATTGAATTTATAAGAGTCTCATAGAACAAATAACAACACATACGGAAGAAGGCCTTCTTCTAGTGGCTCCCAAGTGTCAGTTATATCAGTTGATCCAATTACTGTGTTTTGATGCAGACCAATAATCCTTCTCTGAAACAATTAAACCAATCAATTAAGATAGATACACAGATAAATAAATGCAAACTAACATATTTACATTAAGATACATAGATAGATAGATGGATAGATAGATATTCACTCCCACCTTGATCAGTTCAGCAATCACTACAGTCTTATTGATTGCACGTCCCATCGCTTTTAGGACAATTTCGTCAGATCCTCTTTCCTACACAAAGATATAAAACGACACAAGGTTTTAAATAACGGTTGCCGTTGCAGTCGCGGTTTCATTAACTCCCAAAACCATGAGATATCGAGTTAAAATAAAATAAGTAACGAACATGGAGGAGAGTGGTGGCATAGGTGATGTAATTTCTCATCCTTCCTTGAGTAGTAACGCGTATCTCGTTTTCTTTTATAGGATTCTCCAACTTAGGCTTCTCTACCCTCTGATATCTATCCATCTCTGATTCTGAGAAAACAAAAATAATAAAACAAAAATAACAGAGCAGAGGACAGTAAATATGGTTAAATATATCAGAGACCGTTGGGGATAAAATGATATGCTATGATGCCACTTACTCTTATTTTTTTCTGAGTTGGTTAGTTTTGGGTTTGAGATATGAAAAGAAAAGAAGAATGAAGGGAAAGGAAAGGGTTGTTGAAACTTGAAAGAGTAATTAGAAGAGAAGAGCAGAGGAAGAAGGCTGATGAGTAGGGCTATGTGGTTGCGGTCTTATCGCCGTTGAGACCGTAATTCTCACACTATCTACATGCCGCGTGGATTAGTTTAATCTTTCTCCCAACTTTTTTCCTATTAAATACCCGATAGGAATTCATGCCTTGATTCTTATATATTTTTTGTTTTTACTCATATTATTTTGAATGAGAAAAATGTGATTTTATGATAAAAAATAATAAAAGTAATATAAGATGTTATCTTTTGTGTTATTATTGTAGAATACTTATTTTTTCGTTAATAAAGATGCTTGCTGGTTATTAAAACAACTAGTTTTATAAGGACTTAAATAACTTGCTACCAATTAATCTGCATCTAATTAAGCTAAAAGTTAACAATAATTCATGTATGTGTGTGTTGCTGCTATTATTGTTATTTTAACTTTTATTATCATTTAATGTATATTTACAAATTTTTCATATATAAATTCATTCGAGTTCTAGTTTTTGGTTCTTCTGTATTGTTTCTGGATTTGGACTGTTACGGTCTAGAATCTTTTTTATAGAATGGCCCAATTAGAAGGTTGGTCTACCCTTACTAATTTATAAAGGAATTCAATATCTATGTATCCTTATAAAAATTTATTCACTATTCATTTTTATTACTTTTTTAAAAGTCAATAATAATTAAATATGAATAATGGATAAATTCTTTTTATAAAATTTATAAGTTTACATGAATTCAACTTGATGTTCACGATTTTCCAATGTGAACTCTCCCTTAAGAACTCAATTGCAGATAATAAATAAATCTTAGGACCTAATTATAAATATGAAGTTTATAAATCAAATTACAAATTATTACAAGTCCAATAGCATCTAGTAAATAATTAAACCTTAAAATTTTAACATCATAGCACATGGATGCCTAAACATTTTACAGTTTATAGAAATTTTGTAAAAAGGGTAATATTTATGTACTGAAATATTTATATACAGTCTGCGCATCATGTATTACTCATTTATTTTATTTAAGAGTCGATAATAATTAAAAGTTTGTTAGTCAGAATATAAAAAAAAATTACACTATAAATGAATTATGTTTCTTTTTTCAATCCACTCATCCAACCGTTAATATATAATATGTGGTCAAAAGTCTAGGTATTGGTCGATAGAGTAGATCTCTAGAGATTAAAATGTCAAATATTTAATTTCAATAAGCAATGCTTATTGGATGAGTAGTTACACATCTCGAAAATAATTAATTCCTTATATATAGGGAGAGTGAATCATTATTAGTATTGTTGTGAAACCTGAGCCGGACGTCAAACTGAAAAAAATATCATATTAGGTTTAACTAGTTTAAACGACTAAACCGTCCGGTCTGACCGGATAATTTTATACATAATTAATATTTTTTATCTATAAATATATAATTAGGTAAATGTAAAAAAATTATAATTAATAATTATGTGTAATTATATTGAAGTAGCACATCTTTATCTTTTTTGGACTAAAGTAAAACAAAATATTTGAGTGGTGTTCCATTTTTTTTTTATTTTTTAGTTGAACCGTCCGATTTACTTTCCGGATTAATGAGATTGAACCAGGTTTAACGCGGTCGGATTCAAAGCAGCTCAACCCTAACTCGGTCAAGACTGCAAACTAAAGTCGTTTTCAAGTCCGATCAGTGGTTAGACCAGTCGAACCGTTTAATCTGGTCGTTTTAAGACAAATATTTTTTCCTAGTTATTACGAATTTTGACTGGGTACACTAATTTCATTGCCGATTAATTACTCACAATAATACCATTTTGAAGATCGTATTAGTTTTTGTTGAAGTCACCCACTTTCCTTTTTTTCTTTCTTAACTACCAGTTCTTCTCTAATCTTAGGCCTGGACTAATCTATTGTGCATCACTTTGATTTCTTTTCCCAAGACAGTTAAAAACCGAATGCATGGTACCACAAATGTTTCACTGAAATGTACAGAACAACAGCTTTGTAGTCCAGGAGATTGCACTAGAATAGCTAGCACTCATATGAGTATACTCCTGGAGAAACATTTGTTTAGTGAGTGGCAACCAAATATACATATAAATGTGATGGAAGACACTATACTACAGTTACATTCAAATGGATTAGATTTATGAATATTATATCTCCAGGGGAATAAATTTTTTGTAATCATAAATATAATACAAGTCATGAGTCAAATTTTATAAACTAGGAAGTCGATTTCTGAAAACTAAGATGAGAAAAGTGCATATGCCGGGCCTTCAAGCTTATTGAGCAGAGGCTAGAAACAAAAGAAGAAACTTATGTTATGCAGGCCCTATCATTTTATTGAATGGCTCTTAAAAAGTTAAATTAGTGTTAGAATCTAACAAAAATATGTGATACTTTCTTATTTTTAACATAACTACACATTCTGATCCTAACATTAAAAAAAAAAGGAATAATGATATATCTTTATATCAATTAAATATTCACTTGTAAAAAACAAAGTATCACTTTGTGACAAATGTTAATTTTATTATAACATAAGAAAATTTGTAAGAGGATATATTATTTCCCTAACAAAATATCAACAATAATTTAAAAGAGTGTCCACAGTATCCCTTTAATACTCACTTATTCTTCTATCCTTTTAATCCTGATCCTAATAATCTTTGATACTTCTCAGTTCTCATGCCCCTGGCAAGTTTCCTTATTCACTTCATCTATTTTTTTGTCCAATAGAGATCTTAACCCGTATTTGTTACAAGGATTAAAGATTTGATCAAATTGAAATGTATATTGGATGCAGAAAATACCTGCAACATAATCATCTTTGAGGCTGGAATAGATGTGAAACTCAATTAAGGGAATACAAGGACTATAATTACATTACAAGCTATCTTAACATTTCCATTACCACATGCACAAATCCATGTTAATGGATGACAATTACAAAGAAATGCTATCATAAACTGCAGGTCCATTGCTTTGATGCTTTTATCCAATTATGTTCAATGGAATTCTCTCGTTCGGTTGAGGAGCTCTGTCCAATGGAGATAGAAACTGTGGCATAGTCATTCCCCCAGAAATGATAATTTCTGCATCAGCATCAAAACAAATGGTGCACCATTAAAGTTTAAAATCAGTAAATTATGCAGATAATGGTTTAAGATTTTTTTTTATAAGTCAAATGACAGTCCAAATTTGGGGAGCACGTCTTTTGTACCACCACAAAGTGTACCACTCCATATATCACTTGATGTGATTAGTTGAAAAAACATATTTAAGTTAAAAGTTCATGACTAATTACATCAAGTGACACACTTTCTGGGATAACAGATATGCTCCATCAAATTTGTACTTGAAGGTGGGGGGAAATCACCATATACGGTTAATTCTCCACAAAGTAAAGTTGACAATAGTAATCTGAGAAAAGAGAATCTACCTATGCCTTCTCGAATGGAAAGATTTGGTCTTATAACATCTTTGGAGTTAACCAAAAAAATATCACCAATATACAAAAGGTTCGTGGGGACAAAAACACTACAGACTTCTTCATCTTCGTTTTCTTTCTAGGATGGAGAAAAAAGGACAAAGGTTAATTATACAAAACAGAAAAAAATAGTATCTTCCATAGAAAATAATACTAAATTGGCGGTGGGAGGATACATATATAATGGGATTATGATGCAGCTCCTTTCAGATAAAAAATGAGATAAATGAAAAACCATGGTTTTTGACAATAAATTCACTCTGGAAACAACAGCTAAAATAAAGCATTATTAACTTCAAGATGTACCATATAAACTAAAGATAGAAAACATGTTAAATCACATACAGACACACACAATATCTGTACTAGGAGTCTAGGACCATATTTTATACACGTAGTCACGTAGATTCCATCCCTTTTTCCTTCAAATGTTATTTTACACATGATTGAAATAGTTGGATCTTGGCATGGTATTAGAGTCAGAGCCCAACTTTTCAAGCAGAAACCTATCGTGTATTTTACAGTGTAAGCAAGATCCCCAGCCTATCGTTATTCAACTGCAACTGTGATTTAATTATGGAATTCACCACCTTCATTATAATGCATCACGTGATATATGTGATAATAATATATTGTTTTCCAATACCATAAACATATACTATGGTCAAGTCAAAGCAGATAAATAACTTGTGAAGTTCAACTGTTCTAAATTAAAAGGGGAACACAAATATTTATATGTTCAATTAATACAAAATGAGGAGGCTGGTAAACAAATTTATAGAAACAGTTAGGAGTACCTGTAGAGTAACAGTTGATGTAATAAATCCAAAAGCATATTCACCAACACGGGGGTGACGGATAATAGCTACCTCTTTAAAGGCTGTGGTGTTTTGATCTGTACAGAAGATTAAAAGGACATCATGACAAATGTCACATCCTTATCACCAAACGCCAATATTTGAAAATGGTCAATCAATCAACAATATAGACTAATTGCAAATTGCTACTTACTGATTTGCAAGGCACACTGGCTTAAAAGAAAACGCTAACAGGTAAAGAGGATAAACAACAACCAAATCTTAATTCCACTAGGTGGAATTAGCTTAACATGTAAAAATGGTAAGGGAAGTATTTGAAGCATGCCTTTGATCCATAGAAGAAGAGCCTAATTAATCCTATTTACCACACCAAATGATTAAATCTGACTAAGCTAAAAACATCAAGGTTAAGATAATCTTCTGATCTTTACTAATTATTAGAATATATAGAAACATTTTATAAGAGTGAGGATCCACTTACTCCAAGAGTAAGTTTTTTAATCTTACTTCTCATTCTAGCCATCAATTCTATAGACATCTAATGATTTAGATCTACTCACTAACTGAAACCATTGGATTTCCCTAGAATTGATGGCTAGGATGTGGAGTAAGTTTAAAAATCATACTCTTAGAGTAAGTGGATCCCTCCTCATTTATAATATATTAAATTATATTATAGAGAATATAAAGATGATACTTGGATAAAGATATAATATCTCATATTATAATGTTTATATCTTAGATTTGCTTAAAATATTATAATATTGATATTTCTTTATTTATATTTTATGATTTGTTTCCTTATTTAATTGGGAGTTTAGTATTAGCATAAACATGGGTTCATATTATGTCTTTTGCATAGCAATATCATCATACAACTTGCAATATCATCACATGTTCATTCAAATTACAATTTACTATTTAAGATCATTTTTTTCCTCCTTCCATATCTAAACACTATAGTTTCAACATGGTGTCAGGGCCATGGTATCCGCTTGGAACAAAGTTTAGGTTTGTGATCCTTTTGTTGGTTGATTTTCAAATTGTCACATTTCCCACCTGTTCTTAGTTGTTGTCATCCCACTTTCAAGGCATGTCGTTTTTATTGTTTTTTATCACCCTTCTAGCCTCCCTCTTTAGAATGTAAATTTTCTCTCTTTAGTCTAGATTTGTTCTTGTTGGTGAATGATTTTGCTAAAGCTTCAATGTGCATTTTTCTTGGATTTGTGGTTGTCATCTGGGGGGGGTTGGATATAGAACTGTTGAAGTCATTGTGGATAGATAACTTTTTATACTTCTTTTGCGACAACCCGTTTGGCTATTTCATCAACCAATTTGTTGGTTAGCAAGCTACTCAACCTATAAGTTGCGCAATTGCTCATCTCTGTGAATACAGGAATTCACTATCTCCTTGATATATCTCTCTTTTTGGCTATATTCTAATTCTAATTGCACTATGTTGTCAAGCAAACATGAAACATGATTGTACATACCTGGAGATACTGCAGCACTAATCTGCTTGGATGCGGAGTAGATATGCCTAACAAAGGGCATTTTCTTTATGACCCACTCTCCAAAGGAGAAAACAGTGGCACCCATCCATGACGAAACAAAAACACCAATAAGCAATACAAAAACTAATGATGTGATAAAACCAAGTCCTGCACCACAAACCAAGTTCCAGATCATCATGTGGAGAGATTAAAAACATAAGAAACAGAGAGTATGCAAGAGGATTCCACAACTATATTAAAAAATGATTAAATAGAAATGTCATAGAAAGAAAACCATGGAAATACAACAATAGAGAGGGTAAGGTATCCTCTGAAATAGTAAAACAAAAAGGCCTGCTATCCACCAAAAGCAATTCAGTGGAAGATACATGTTAAGAAAGGGAACAAAGCTCATAAGCAATCAACCAAAAATCACAAGTTGTTCGACACACCTTTTCATTAGAAACATAATCTGTCAAAATCCAATTGCAAGGTATCAAACTTGAGCCAAGTGTCGGGGTTCCGGTGTAGATTTTATATGGACTTGGGCCCTCCAATTACAAAAGCTGGCTTTAGTGATAGATTCTCCCAAGGTTAAAGCTTTCTAATATTTCTCTTGGCTGCAAACAAGTGGTGTTCGCCCAGGACTAGTCAAGCACAGTCAGCCAGCGTGGGTGTGGGGGCTGCGAAGCTTGGTGGGATGTTAGGATCCAATTGAAAGGTATCAGACTTGAGTCCCACATCGGAAGTATGGGATTCTGGTGACAGGGTTTGTATGGCCTTGGCCTCTCCAACCATAATGATTACCTTTTGTAGTATGGTTATCCCAAGTTGTATACATGTATCAAATTGATATCAAAGTTTTCCACTATGTCTCTCGACTGCAAACGAGCAGCAAAACTGATGATGCCAGCATTGCAGTGTTCGCCTTTGAATAGTCAAAGGGCATGCGCACAGACAGCCCACGTGGGCACCGGAATGTGGTAGGATGTTAGGACCAATTGCAAGGTATGAGACTTGTACACTACATCAAAAGTATGGGATTCCGGTGTGAGGTTTATATGGTCTTAGGCCCTCCAAAAACAATGGCTAGCTTTTGTGGTATGATTCTCTCAAGGTTTGTATCAGAATCCCACAAGAAATCTTCTAAGAGAATGCATGACTGTCATGCAATTTCTCAACCAGCATCTTTACCACTCCAAAATAATGTTTCAGTGTCAAACTTATGACATTAACTGTCTTCTTGTAGTAAAAATAACTTGCACACAATTACAATTATAAGTAACTCGAGTTATAGTTTAACAAGTTAAAGTCAAATGACTAGAACAGAAGTCTTTTCATCAGCTATGGTTAGAATACAATTCAAATATGGTATTTCCATATTAGCCACTAAACTTTGATAAGTTACATAATGCCTTCCTCAGTTCTTATTCAATTGATAAAACAAAAGTGTAACCTATTATCTTTGAATTTACAAGTGCACGCATTACTTTGCACTTACATTGGTGTTTATCTTTTAGACATACGATACAACATTTCGAACAATGGAAAATTCCCCTTATTTGTAGCTTATCATGAGGCAAATCTAATCAATAAAGCCATATTAATAGAAGGCGAAGTAAATAACTCACCAAATATGTCAACGCCAAGCCTGGTGTACATTGGACTAAAGAATCCATCCACAAACTCAATAAACCACCATGTAATGAAAAAGGTAACTGCAACTGGAAAGAGAACTACACTGCAAGTTCAGAATGAAATGAATAATCAGGCCAAGCATAATGAATATAACTAGTCAAGTCAATAGCTAGTTTAGCCCATTACCATCCGGTCATAAATTTCTTTGAGACCCAACTCTGAAGAACAAAGCAGCAAGCCTGAAATAAGTTCACACAACGAGTCAATAGCACGACAGATTTTCTATTGAAATAGTATGAAACTCCACAACCTACATATCACATCAAACATTACATAATCAATTGTCTTCCATTAAAGCTCACCATCATTTAGAACTTCACATCATAAAAACAAGATGATGATTATAGTTTGACAAAAAGATAGCACAGCAATGGCCTTGAATTCTAACAGCCAATAGGCATGCGGTGTTGTGGCCTTTCCTTGACACAGATATATCGGCGGACAAGATACGAAGGGGTTCAACCATGATGACATTTCAATTTGTTATTATTTTTTTGTATTTTTTGTAGGAATTATTTTAAGGGGCAATCACATTGACCACCCATGAGATTTGACTTAATTACCATTGACACCCCTCTACACGCGCATCATTTAGACTCAGTTATCACTAAACTTGCTTCCCCTAATCTGGGCATGATTGTAATTACAATGATCTCTATAAGGGAGATCAGTATAACTTTTGAAACAAGACGGATGTCATGTTTAATTAAGCTAAACCTCGGGAGAGGTCAATGAATTTTCCTGACATTGCAAAGGCTTATTTTATGCAAGGGGCAACATTGCTCTCACCAGTTTAAAGATCAAACAAACCACATTTTCCAAACTTAGCAACAAATTAAAGAGCAAATTGGTTTGTTAATTAGAAGCAATATAATCAATGTATCAATTTCCACAAGACTAAATGTTCGGTATATTTAAGAATCACACAATATGAAATAACCCTTTATAATATTATTTATTATTCATAATACCAATTTAGTTATTATTTAAGAGATAAAATGCATGCAAAGTGTATGAGTTTTACCCTTTCACTGCATTATTCATTGACTTACTCTTCATAATAAACAAATATGGTGGATGATATAGTCATTATGTATAAATATTTACAACTCACAATGCATAGATATTACAATTTATTATTTAATCATCAATTTCTCAAAGCTAATGGTTTTGAATGGTTCGTTTCTTCTTCTAAATAAAACCAATTGCTCATCAAAACGCTAAAAAAATGCAGATCCCAATGGTCTCAACCCGTCATTGAACTATCGATATCCCAGACGAAAGATCCAACAAAATAGCCCTACTTTTCAAGTGTTAAAAAAATAATAATGAAGAAATAGGGAAATTAGTAAAACACAGAAAGAGATAGAAAGAGTAATTAAACGGTGAAAAAAATAATAACGAAATAGGGAAATTAGTAGAACACAGAGAAATAGAATAATTAAGTGGATATTTGGTGTAAGTTTCCTTAGATATGAAAGGGAGCAAAAGAAAAATGGATATATATATATATATATATATATATATATAGGGAGAGAGAAAGAGATTAACCCTGCGAGTAGAGTAGTTGGGAGAATTAGGAGGAGACTTGGCTGGATCTTCGGGATCGTTGATGTTACTGGGTGAGGCATTCTCAGCTTGACTCAGTGGAATCGACGTTGATTCTTTTTCTTCTGCCATCTTTTCTTCTCTCTTCAGTTGCCAACAATAGTAAAACTATCAATAACTTCACAAATCTTTATTCAAACCATAAATTTTGCTTTCATTTAAATATTTATTGTCGTGGAAACTAAGCAAACCTCCTTCACTCTCAGCTCAAGGGTCATAAGCGATGATGTTATGTTCCCTTCACGTGGCTTTTGAGGATGTGCTCATTTTGCTTCTTATCTTTGTTCTCTAATATGGGAAAGACTTTTCTTTTCTAGTAGGACTATTGTTGTTGTAAGTTTAATTAATGTTTTATAAATTTGGAAGGTTCACGTTATCATAATGAATTAATCATGTAAAAAGGATGAGAGAAGGTAATCAATATTATAAAAGAAATCTATTTTAAATTTAAATCATTTACCGAAACTTTCAGGATGTATACTTACTTTTAAGGACTGCACATCTAACAAGTGTTGCGGATAGTTTAGGTAATCTAATATTATAAAAGAAATCTATTTTAGATTTATATCATTCACCGAAACTTTCAGAATGTATGACTACTTTTAGGATGTATGATTGCACGTTTAACAAGTGTTGCTCATAGGAACATAACTTTTAACTTTTTTTATTTTTCTGTGGATCTAGTGGAGTTTTACATTACTAGACCAACACTTTTACATTATCTTATTGAAAAACATTAGAAATTAATATGTATTTAATACAATGTCACCATATAATATATCATTTATTTATTAATTGTCATCGAATCTCAAACAAAATTAATACAATACTAAATGTTGGATGATACCATTAAATGTTGATCGTGTAAAAAACTTTATACTTGACATTACATAAATATTAAACTCAAAATATTATCATAATATCCCCAAGAACGATAATGAATGTTGGATTATACCACTATATGTTGGCCGTGTAAAAAACTTTATAATCGCATTACATAAATATTAAACTCAAAATGTTAACATAATATCCATCAAGAAAAATATGTATGCATTCACATCATCACATCTAGGATTCATATTTAATCATTATTAACTTTTAAACAAAAAAATATAAATGAATGATACATAATTCATTCTATATGTACAATTTTTTACCCTATCCTATATATATACACATTCCTAATATTTCTAGCAAGAAAATCAAGTAGTATTTATGAAGTATCTACCATGTTCCTCCACTTTTTATTCAAATGCCTTCTTTATCCCACAACAAAGTAGCCCATTAATCTTACTGAATTTTCATATACAAAGATGGCACAGATGGTGTGCTCTTTGACGAACAGTGAGGACTGCTTTGGCCTGGGGAATAGAATTGCCCCTTCTACATTATTATGTGCATAGAGATTGTAGGGATGTATGATTTAAGATTTAAAGACAAGATCACGTGTTAATGTTTGAATGATTTCTAGAAGTTTCTGTAGTATTTATGTTTCAATTTCACTTGTATTTGCTTATCCTTATATGATAGTAAGTAATATATGAAGCCAGTATACAGTTACACAAAAGTTGAATCTAGATCTTCATATGGACTGCATAGTGAAAATTTGAGTAAATTACACCATAGATTTTTTGAAACTATATACTCATTTTTATACTTAGTTATATCACCTATAATTGAATCTGTTGGATACTGAATTTATTGGCCCAAACCAAAATCAAACTCAAAAACCCAAACCGGAAAATGAAGAAATAGAACTTTGGCAGGAAAAGTAGTTAATTCGGTTAAAACAGTTTTATTAGTTAGCTTCTTATTTTCCTTTTCTGATTCATGCCTTATATATAAGGATCAAAATCCTCTCCATAATGTAAGTTGAGAATCACCATATTATACTTCATACTCAAAGATTCAATTCAATTCATATATACAAGTTCATCTTCTACATCTACTTGGTTACTCGAGTTTTCCCTCTTTCATCATGAACTGCACCATGTTTTACATGTATTACATTAGATATCCTCCATGATAGTTGATTTTAATTTACACTCAATCTCTCCCACCTCCCTTTATGGGAGATGAGTATAATAGGAAGGATGGTAAATGTAACAAAATTTAAACTTCAGAAGTATCAATTAAAACTTAGATAAAGATATATCTAACATGTCATATTTGGAAACAAATATATTTATAATTTTTGGTTTTATCTTTTAAGAATAAATTTTAATTAGAATAATTTTTTAATATATTAACAATATTTTATTAATTGTCCTTATATTGTCTCTTCATATAAGTTTTCTAGATGTACGAGTACACTCTTCTTAAGTGAAAGGAAAAGAAAGGTGATATAGCATATATGAAGATTGAAGAGTTTTATATTACCAAATATGTTGACAACTGAACATATATGTTAAAATATGAATGGATGTCCCCATACAAATTTTTTTATAAAGTGTATAATACTTTTAAAATATCCGTTGTTACTTCAATTTTTTATATATACTAAGAGTGTTTCTTAGTCTACCATCAAAGACTAATCCAAGATATTACTAAGTTGAGTTTTTATATTTAGTATTTTTCATATATATAACACCCATTTAATATAGTTTATGTTTTAGTTTTAATTTATAATTGTGAGATTATAAACTATATAATTAATTGTTTATATTTGAATATCTTAGATGAAAACTTAAATATAAACTAAACTTTTTTGTTTGGCTAAAACTGAAATTTTATTTTTTTACACAGTTAATTGAAAAAATGTGTGAGATAATCTTTTTATGTTGTGGTTATTTTGATTGTTTTTTACATACACATTTTTTAATATTTATTATATATATTTTTAATATATTTTAAAAAAAATTACCTTGTGGCAAAGGCTACAACTATTAAAGCAAAAGAAAATATAAAAATTCAATATCAATATTTAAAAATAACATTACACATAAATAAATAAAAGTTATTAAACTTGAATTAGATAATCCATAAA
Source organism: Lupinus angustifolius (assembly GCF_001865875.1). NCBI lineage: Eukaryota > Viridiplantae > Streptophyta > Magnoliopsida > Fabales > Fabaceae > Lupinus > Lupinus angustifolius. The sequence continues at coordinate 45,589 of NW_017719331.1, forward strand.
ATAAATAATGCATAAATGATAAAAGAAATAATCCAATGAAATGTCAATCCAAAAAAGATGAAAATGTTATTAAAATTTGAGAAGTAAAATGAGAAGTGAAATTGATTGGAAATAAAAAACAATAAAAACAACTCATCATAAAAGATATGTTTTTTTTGTTTTATTTATTTTTCATAAATAAAAGTTGAGTTTATAATTTATCACAAATAGTTAAACAAATAAAGACCGCAACTTTAAGTTTGTTTTTTAAAAATAAACAAAAACTGGAATCTATAAGTTGTACCAAAGAATGAGATAACATCATATCAATTTAAGCAAACTTGAATAAGACATGGAAATTCAATTTTCAGGTATTAGCATTTAGCACACACTACTCGAAGTTTGAAACCCTTGTTATTTATGTTAATTGTTCTCTTAAATAACTGACCACAAATTATGTATTTTATTGGGCTACGTTTCGAAAGTGTACAACCAATTGATACGGGCTAACTCGTGAACCCGAGTTATTTCAACAATCTAATTGCATATTCATGGTAAATAATTATTGAGTATGAAGTTTTTTACAATAGAAATCTATTACTCATTATTCACATGTTAATAATTATTGATTACTCAGTAAAAATAATATATACATGGTAAATAATGTGTTTAAAATGTAAATATTTTATATATTATAAGTGCACAACTATTAAACTCTAATAATAGACACTAAAGAATGTGTTTAAGTTATTAAGTAGAACATGACTTTTAAAATTAAATGGGTACCTATAAGACTCAATATAGTTGGTGGTAAATAGTTGAGTAGCAAATCAAATGTTGGATCACTATTACATGGGTGAAAAATGTTTTGTTGAGAGAATCAATATTCACCTCAATGATCTCTACACCTTAAAATTACTCCTCAACAGGGTGATAATGAATTGAATTAATTCAGTATTCGTTCAAAACTTTATTTGTTATTTAGTTTGATAAACTTGGTTCATAAATCAATGAGTCGGACTTGAGCTGTAAATCAGATACAGTTTGACTCATTAAGTTCATAAGCTGACTCGATACATATATATGAAGTTATATATATAACATTTTGCAATATTTTTAAAAAATGAATTGATTTTTTGAGTTGTCCAAATGAACCAATTTGAACTGAACCGAACAGTTTGCGAACTTTAATCTAGCCGCAATCGAGCTAAAAAATAACTCTTATCAAACTCGTATCAATTTTCAAGCTGAACAAATCTTTATGGAGTTAAATTGAGTTGAATTATGTTTCGAGTCGTTTCTACCGTACTCTCCAATTAGGGGGAAGAACATTTGATATAAAAATGCAACGTCACTCTTTTAACAAAATTGAATAATGCAATGTGGTTAAATGAATAATTATATTTCATGAAAGTTTATATATTATTTTGTTTAATTTCAATGACTTGAAAAATATAATTAATAAGTGTTTTGTGCACAAGTCCTTTGAAAGAATATGCAGAAGGTAGTCTATCTCAATTATGTTAATAAAAACAATTTTGTTTTGACTCTTTTTTTAGAGTTAGCTTCCCTATATTATAAATATTCCTAACTTGAATAAATTTGCTTCCTTTAATGTAGTCTAGCAAAAACATATTTTTCCACCTCTTTGTGCCAAACCTATATAAATAATAGTAATGTATTATTTTTTTCTATTTTATTTCACTTTATTATATTCGTCACCGTCGCAGTCAAACGATCAGTTGGGTCTGGTGAGTAAATACGCAAGACCAGATGTAAATAAAAATGAAATAGAAGAAACTTGCGTTGACATGGAATAATACAATATGAATTAATTGATATGCATTTGAATGTCTTCTCAAAACTGCTAGAGAAATCAAATACTTTTTATTTAAGTCAAATGTAAATTGGTACCACTATCAATCATTTTTCCTTTTTCAAACTTGACTGCAAATATGATCTTGAGGGGTTCTTTTTATTAGGAGGTTCATGTCCTTATCTCTTAGGGGTTGGTTTGACTTAGTTCAATTTGAATAAGGCAAAAAACTATGTACAAGTTGAGCTACATAATAGCCCTCGGTGTTCAAATTTCAACCACATTTAAAAAAGTAGTAGCAATTGTAGGACAGATTTGTAATGATGTAGATAGACTATATGTACAAAATTATACAAATTGCACATTGAAGAAGATTAATACAGGTTTGGTTTTAGTGATTTCCTTTAGCCCCTGAATAGAAATAGGAAATGGAGTGAGTTTCTATTGTCTATTATTTTTAATAATCATGTTTATATCTTTACGTTTATTTATTTAAAAAATAATGTATTCATGATAATGTAAGGTTTTTTCTATTGCTGTGTATTAGACACCATCCATCATTGATATGTTAATTATCATTATTCTTAAGTAAAAATAGTACATATAATTTATGGATGATATTCTTACATTACAGTACAAAAATATTTATATTTATTGTGGATAAATATTAAATTCATATAATTAATAACGGAAGTAATGGCTAAAAATAAATAATAATGGAAGTAATGGCTAAAAATAAATAATAATGGAAGTAATGGGTAAAACAAAACAAGTATCTTTTTCAATCGCATTTTTTTTTGTACGTATCTTTGTTCCTTTCTCACCTCTTTGCTTTCAATCACAGCTTGAATTCATATAGTAAAGTTCCCAACCCGGTTTTATTTGTTTCAACATATGTCTAGTGGCCTAGTGGGAACTCTTTCAAACCTCGGCAAATTTATTTTCTTAAATTGCAAAACGTCACAATTTTGAACTTCTAGTTCAAGTTCTAAAAGCAATTTTAATGGATATGAAATCCAAATTGTTGAAAACGTGAAATAGCTAGGTGTTATCATAGAGTAATGTTATTTGTGCCATTATTTGAAATCAACACCTTCTCACCATCCCCTTTAGAAATAAAAGGAATGAGATATACAGCAAGAGAGGGAAGTGTGAAACCCTTTTCTTTATGGATGGTGTCAAGGGATTGTGTCAAATAAATAGGTATATATAATATTATTCTAATTATATCTCATGCTTGAAAAATGATAAGTAGTTAAAAATATTCAAAACATCTATTTTTATTTGCGTATACGAATAATGTATATTTTTTATTTTTCATATTATATACAATTCTAAAAGTATAAGTAATGTTTGGTTTATATACCTGATATATATATGATTTCATGTAGCTGTAGATTTCTATTAGTTTAAGAGTAGGAATTTGTTTACACCCAAATTAAGTTAAACTAGTTACACTCAATTTCAGTCATTCATTTTCTTGAATTCAATAAACTAAATAAGTTGGTGCAATAAGTTATTTAAGATTTCTCTTTTTCTCCCTCATTATTTATTGCACTCACCCATTTGGTCTGTGGATTTAAGAAAATGAATGCTTGAGATCGAGTATAACCAGTGTAACTTAACTTGAGTGTAAACGCATCCCTCCTATTAGTTTAATCATCTTATATGTTTAATTGTAACTACCTTTTAGTATGATTAGGGAGTGTATTACCCAGACCAGCCTCACTGCTTCATTTTTGGACCCATATCCATGCTAATATCCACTGAGTCTCCTATATGTGGATTCTTTGGTACCTAGCGGATTTACAGGTACCCACAAATTCAAAAATATTAAAAATAATTGTGAGAAATCTATGTAAGTATCTGTTTGTTTTTTACAATCTTATATGTTATTTAGTCAATTAACAAGAAATTTTTTATAGAATATAATTTAAAGTTTTAAACATAATTTAAATTGTCTATTAAATATAATTCATTTTACTCAAATAAACATAAAAAAACAAAGTTATTACTTCAATATTATGATATAAAATTGATTTAGTAAGAACTATTTAATCAACATAATATTAGATTACGCATATGAATTAACAACATAACATCATATCGCACTCCTAAACGATATAACATTCTTGTTTAACAACATAACAACCACATTTATGGATTAATTGTTAGATATTTCCTGATGATTTGTGAAATACCAATCCTAGGATCTTGAATATCATGATTATCACACATAATATAAAACAAATATACAAAGTCATACCTGAATTCATGAATCTATATTCTCTGATCTACTCCTTTGATATACCTTTTGAGAGATTTTTTATAATCTTAGAATTAAAACTTTCAGATTTGATATATTTTATGATTAACAAATCTAATCCCACAATATAATTTCAAATCAAAAAAGATATATTACATATATACCAACTCATAAAAATGGATGCACTCTTAATCAAATACGAAATATATACAGATTGAAAAGCATAAAAATATATACAAATCATTATTGAAATTTCAAATCGAATATGATCTTACATATTTTAAAACATATATGTAGCATTATATATATACACTTTCACACACTAACATAGTAATGCATATATAATTTTAAGCATTAACTGTAATCATTATATATATATATATATATATATTACATATAATTCCAAATCAAAAAAGATATAATACATATATCAACCCATAAAAATGGATGCAATCTTAATCAAATGCAAAACATATCCAGATTGAAAAGCATAAAAATAGATACAAATTATTATCGAAATTTCAAATCGAATATGATCTTGAATATCTTAAAACATATATGTAACATATTTTATATATTTATATATA
>NW_017719332.1:0-66969 GCF_001865875.1 Lupinus angustifolius
CACACACTAACATAGTAATGCATATATAATTTTAATCATTATATATATATATATTAACTTTAATCAGTAATTGCAGACATCACAACAACGAAACAATTACATATGAATATATGTATATTTAATACACAATATATATATAAGTCCATGAATTCCAGATTGTATATGTATTAAATAAAAACAAGTCTTAACTCATATATATCTTATACATATACTTTAACAAATCGCAAAATTGTAAAGTGACAAAGGTCAATGTCCAACAGTAAGACATTAGTGTGCATATAATATACATATTGCGTAAGAGAGTCATAAAAGTTAATGCAATATTCATGCATATGCATATATATGAATATATACTTCTGTTGCATGGATTTATAATACAAATTACTCATAATTTAAATAAGCGGAAGCGAATAACAATTATCCCCATTATTCATAAATATTTAAATACCCAATTTTCATAACCAATAGCGGAAGCATAAAAATCTTCAAATTTAAAAAGATTAGGATTCATAAAAAAAGGGGAAGAAAACAACTTTTATGGAGAATCATTAAATTCAGAATCTAAAGCTCTAATACGACTTGTTAGATATTTCCTGATGATTGGTGAAATACCAATCCTGAGATCTTGAATCTCATGATTCTCACACATAATATAAAACAAGGATACAAAGTCATACCTGCATCCATGAATCCATGTTATCTGATCTACTCCTTTGATATACCTTTTGAGAGAGTTTTGGTATGATGGCCTTCCTCAACCAAATCCTTAGTTCCTTTTCGGACCTTCGTTTTCTCTCTGATGGGTAGAGGTGAAAACTATTTGTGATTTGGTGTCTTGGGGAACATAATCGTTCCTTATGCGTTAACTTATAGGGTTCCCATTATGCCATATAGGTCAACCGTTTTGATGACAAAGGAATTAGTGAAAGCTTAAAGATAACTCAATAAATCAACATGCCAAAGTGTATGTGATTAAATGTGTTCATCATTCTATCTTTCTTGCATGATTCTTTCAATTCTTTTAAAGATTTCTTAGGATAGAAATTACATGTTCTTCATGATTCTGATCTTATACATATTCATAATAATTTGTGAGATTTGTATAGGGTTTGTAGCTCTTGTTCTTAATTGTAATATTTGAGCTATTTTGTGCTTAACATTACTCTATTTTTGTTGTGATTTTTGTAACAAGGAAAGTCGTCTCTTGGTGTCGTACCACCAACGAGATACAGAGAGTCTTCACCAAGACTTTTAGAACATACTCTTGGTTGGGCTGGATCGTAGGAAAGGTTTTCTTAGGCGATTGGGTAAGGTCAGACCAAGATAGAGGTTCTGGGAATTCAAGAAGGTAGCATTCAAGGTCTTGTAATTGGAAGTGTGTATGTAAGATACACTGGCTTCAATTTTTAGTGAAGAAAATCTCTCAGACCATAAGGGAGGACTGAATGTATTTTTGCAGTGGGCCGCAAAACGACTAGTATAAAAACCTTGTTGTAGGTTGTTTCTTACCCTTATCTCTTTACCGTTTTAAAGTGTTCTCAATTGCCTATTGTAGCTGATATTTTGAATATAGTAACTCTGTCATATAAAGATCATTTATGTTCAAATATATCAGTTATATCATTTCTGTATAATCTGTAAGTGGTTGTGTAATTGAGCCATTCAGCAACTGTTAATTATGTGCGACTTAATTGATTAAGGCAGTCTTTAATCGATTAACTGTGTGATTTTCCTGAATAGGGCTTTGGTGCAAATAGTTGTTAGTGGGAACCGCAACACCTATTCAACCCCCCCTTCTAGGTGTATTGTAACCACTGATACCTAACAAGTGGTATCAGAGCTAGTATGTCGTGCTAGCTCAACCGTATACGTGTGATCCTTAAGGGAAATTAAATGGGTTCCACCAACCCCTTTTGGCGTTGATGGCGCATCCATTAACCGCACTCCCGTATATAATGGCGAAGGATATGCCTACTAGAAAGTTCGCATGAAAATCTTTATAGAGGCCATCGACTCGGACATTTGGGAATCCGTAGTCAACGGGCCCTTCGTTCCACAACACTTAGTGGACGATGAACCGAAAGATAAACCGAAAAGTCTATGGACCGATGATGAATGCAAAAAGGTTCAATACAACCTATGTTCCAAAAACATCATCACATCGGCCTTATCCTATGATGAGTTCTTTCGGGTTTCATGGTGCCAAAATGCCAAAGAAATATGAGACACTTTACAAGTGACTCACGAAGGCACTAGCGAAGTCAAGCGTGTCAAGCTAAATGTCTTGACACATGAATATGAGTTGTTTCGTATGTTACCAAATGAATCTATCAGTGACATACAAAAACGATTCATTTATATAGTTAACCATTTAGTTGTTTTGGATAAAGTGTTTAACAAAGGAGAGCTTACTAACAAATTTTTATGTTGTCTTGATAGGAGATGGCAACCAAATGTAACAACTATCATGGAATCCAAGGATCTTGACTCCATGCCTTTGGCTACATTGTTTGGAAAACTTTAAGAGCATGAAATGGAGCTTGGACACCTGACTATGCACGAAGAATCAGATCGCAAAAAGAAAAGTATATCTCTCAAGGCAACAACGTCTCAATCTACAGAAGAGAGAGAAGAAGACAAGTCTGATTCAGATGTGGATGAAGAAACTTTGAGCCTTCTCATATGCAAATTCGAGAAATTCCTAAAGAAAGGAGGCTTCAAATGTTTCCAGAAGAAAGAAGCGTGTGAGTCGATCAAGAAAGGCAAAATTAAAGAGCGCTTCACTTGCCATGAATGTGGTAAGCCAGGATATATGAGGTTTCAATGTCCCACTTACCTCAAGAAGGTTGATTCAAATAAGAGTGCTCCTCGGGACTTCAAGTCAAAGAAAGCCTATATAGTATGGGTTGTACCAGAGGAGGACATGACATCGAGCACCTCAGATGAAGAGGAGACAACCAAGCTATGCTTAATGACCAGAACAGATGATGCTTATTGCTCAAATTCGAAAGAGGTAAACAACGAGGTATATTCTCCTCCCTATGAGGATTTGTATAATGCGTATGTAGAATTGCATGATGAACTAAAAAAATTAGCTAGGATTAGTTCTGACGAAAAAGAGTAATCCTTCTAAATGAACAAAAAATAATTTCATTACCAAAAGAATTGGATGAACTAAAATTGGAAAATGAAACATTAGATCTAATCTATTCTTGTAATGCATGCAATTGCTCTAATGATAATTTATGTCAATCAACTGTCTGTGATTCTTGCGATGATTTGAAAAACAAAAATTTGAGACTCAATGAAAAACTCACAAAACTCGCAAAGAATCAAAACATGTTAGACACTATGCTTAGAAAAACCAGAAATGTTGGTGACCATACCGGGCTAGGATATATTCCCCTACACGTAGGAGAAGACCATATAGGAGACCTATTAATCTACCTAATAATAAAAATTTTAATAAAAAGGTTCCTACGTGCTTTTGTTGTGGCACACATGGCCACACTTCCTACTCTTATTAGAAAATATGGAATACCTAGTGGTGTGTATGTATGGATGAAAAAGGGAGATGACTCCCTAGTTACTAATAGAAAAGGACCCAACATAACTTGGATACCTGAAAAAGGCAAGTGATCTATGTTTTGCAGTTATGTCTACGAGCAAATGGACAATATTGGTATCTTGATAGTGGATGCTCTATTGACGATGTCCTATGAAGCAATATTTTCCGCCAAGCTTTAGCCATTTAGATTCTATATCAAAATTACACGATGGACAAGCAAGTGATGTATGAGTGTTCCATCCAGATAAGTTGTCTAGACCTCGGAAGTCACGATGGACAACATTGGTATCTTGATAGTGGATGCTCGAGGCATATGATGGGTGATAGATCAAAATTCCTAGATCTATCCTTGAAAGAAAAAGGGTTTGTCACGTACAGAGACAACAACAAAGGAAAGATACTTGGCACCGGAATGATTGGCAACTCAAATCAGGCAGTGATTGAGAATGTGCTATATGTTGAAAGCTTGAAACATAATCTCTTGGGTATCAACCAACTCTACGATAAAGGTAACCATGTATCTTTTGATTCTGAGTGTTGTATAATTCGTAACAAGAAATCTAATAATTGTCTAAGAATAATTTGGTTGATGGGCTACCAAAACTTGATTTTAAAACTCAGGAAACTTGTGATACTTGTCAAGAATATAAACAAGTAAAAAACTCTTTTGCTAAAAAGAATGTGATATTCATAGCAAGACCCTTGGAGCTTCTCCATATGGACTTGTTTGGACCATCACAAGTTATAAGTTTTGATGGTAGCTTTTATGTTTTAGTAATCTTTGACGATTTCTCTAGATTCACCTGGACATTATTTCTATCGTCCAAGAGCGATGCTTTCAAGTCTTTCAAAAACCTTGCCAAGCAAATCTAAGATCAGTTTAATCATAAGAAAGTATATATTTGATCCGATCATGGTGGAGAATTTGAAAACCATCAATTTGATAAATTTTGTGATAAATATGGTATTCTGCATCAATTCTCAGCCCCTCGTACCCCTCAACAAAATGGAGTTGTTGAGAGGAAGAATCGAGTCTTAGAGGAGCTTGCTAGAACCATGCTAAACGAAAGCAAGGTTCCTAAATATTTTTGGGTTGATACAATGCATACAAATTGCTATGTGATTAATCGTATACTCTTAAAGCCTACTTTTTCAAAAACTCCTTATGAACTTTTAAAAGGCCGAAAACCTAATATTTCTCATTTTCTTGCTTTTGGGTGTAAATGGTTTATATTAAATAATGGAAAAAGAGCTTTAAGTAAATTTGATTAAAAAGCTGATGAGAGTATATTTTTGGGGTATTCATTACATAATAAAGCTTATCGAGTCTTTAATAAATATTCAATGCAAGTAGAAGAGTTTGTGCATGTCCATTTTGACGAATCCTCTCCAAAAGAGAATAGGAAGGTATTTTCTGATGATGTTGCAGGTGCTTTGGAAGAAGAATACTCTAAGGACATGGACCAGAAGAAAGAAGTAGAGGAAATTGTCCAAGATGAGCATCAGGACTTGCCAATCGTGTGGAAGACCAAGAAGAATCATCCACTCGACAAAGTGATAGGTAATATAACTACGGGGTGGTAACCCGTAGATCTTTACGAAACTTTTGTAAATTCGTTGCGTTTGTATCTCAAATCGAGCCTAAGACCATCTATGAGGCCATTGAGCATGTGCACTGGGGTATAGCTATGCAAGAAGAGCTAAACCAGTCTGAGCGTAATAATGTATAGGGCTTGGTCCCTAAGCCTAAAGAACATCCAATGTTTGGTACTAGATGTGTCTTTCGTAATAAATTGGATGAATTTGGCTTGATAATAAAAAATAAAGCTCGCTTAGTGCCAAAGGCTACAACCAGGAGGAGGACATCGATTATGATGAGACCTACACTCTTGAAGCCATATTATAGGCCATTAGGATGCTTTTATCCTTTGCATCAATTATGAACTTCAAGCTATTTCAAATGGATGTCAAGAGCGTCTTCTTGAATGACTACATTCAAGAGGAGGTATATGTAGATCAACCTCCCGGCTTTGAAAATTTTAAATATCTGAACCATGTATATAAGCTCAAAAAGGCTCTTTATGGCCTGAAACAAGCTCCTAGAGCTTGATATGATAGATTGAGCTCTTTCCTCTTGGAAAAAGGGTTCGTGAGGGGTATGGTTGATACTACCCCTCTTTATTCGTAGATTAGATAATCATGTGCTACTAGTTCAAACATATGTTGATGATATCATCTTCGGATCTACTAATGACATTCTTTGTAAAGAATTGTTTGAGATGATGCAGGGTGAATTTGAGATGTCGATGATGGGTGAGCCGACCTTCTTTCTTGGACTTCAAATCAAACAAATGGAAAGTGGCATCTTCATTCATCAATCGAAATATTGCAATGAGTTACTGAAGAAGTTCGACATGGAAAAGTGTAAAGAGGCTTCAACACCTATGGTGTTCGCATGCTATCTAGATAAAGATGAAAAGGGAAATGCAATCGAGGTAACCAAGTATCATGGGATTATCGGCTCATTATTGTATTTAACTACGGGTCGCCCTGATATTATGTTTAGTGTTTATATGTGTGCTAGATTTCAAACTTTGCCTAAAAATTCACATTATACTCCTATAAAACGAATCATGAGATATTTAAAAGGAACAACTAACATGGGATTATGGTATCCTAAAGATGCCTCATTATCCTTGGTAGGGTATTCCGATTCCGATTTTGCAGGATGTAAGTTGGATCGGAAGAGCACTAGTGGGACTTGTCACTTATTATGCAGTTCCTTAGTTGCATGGTATAGCAAAAAGCAAGCGTGTGTTGCTTTGTCCACCGCCGAAACGGAATACATTGCCGCCAATATGTGTTGCGCTCAAATCCTTTGGATGAAGTAGCAACTTAAGGACTTTGGACTTAACCTAGAAAAGATTCCTATAAAATGTGATAATACAAGTGCCATAAACCTATCCAAGAATCTCGTTTTGCATTCTAGAACCAAGCATATTGAAATTAGACATTATTTCTTGAGTGGTCGTGTACAAAAAGGCGATTGTGAGCTTGAATTTGTTGAAACTACTAAGAAATTGGCTGATATTTTCAACAAGCCTATCTCACGATATACTTTCTATGTTCTTCGAAGAGAACTTGGAATTCTTGATGAAAATTATCTTGATTAAAATCGTCTAAAAATGTTATTATATGCTTCGCATGATTAATGTCTTATATGCTTCAAAATGTATATTTGTTGTGAATGCACTATATTCCTATTATGACTCATGATCTTGCATGATAAGCTGAAAATGTATATGTGGTTGAGAAAAATTGCTTGAAATATGTTAGAAATCTATGCATGCTTTTAAAACCAAAAAACCTCTTGATTCTACAAATCTGATGCTAGATAATCGATTAACTATATTTCTTAATCGATTAAAATGAGTTCCAGTAGCAAACATTTCATTTTTCACTAAATTTAATCGATTAAGATTCATTTTAATCGATTACCTAGGCTCATTTTACTGAAAACCTGGAATTTTAACACTGCTTAATCGATTAAATGTAACTCTTAATCGATTAACGAAAGCAAATGAATTAGAACCAATAGCGTTTTTGTCATTTTTAAAAACCCTCTATTCACCCTTTTCTCTGAAAATCTCAAAAGCAAACAACAAATTCAAAATCTTAGCTTAATAGAAGAATTAAACCTCACCTTTACCCATTTTGCACCTGAATTTATCCAATATGTTTCTCAACTTTTCCAAGAAACCCCATTTCCAATTCCAAACCCTAAGCTTTAGGCTCCCTCCCTCATCCTTCTTCTCCTCTCATTACTCACGGATTTCAATCAACAATGGAAAGAGGACGTTCGAAGAGGTTCAAGACAACTACTCAACACACTCGTAGGCCTCCTACTGCTTCATCTTCAAATCCGAACGTGAGGCACGACCGTGGAGATCTCTACTACTCACTCATACTTCAGGAGACTCGATTGTCCAAGTTTCAGGGAAGGAAACCCACCTACATAAGGTATGTTGATCTTACCTGGATGGCGGAATATAATTTTGAGTTTTCGCAAGGTATGCAAGCTCAAGGAGCTGTAATGTTTTTGGATTTAACGGGTAATTTGTACCCCGCTTTGATTAGGGAATTTTACGCTAACTTCCGTTATAAGGATGGTAGATATTGGTCTATGATTTCGAGAAATCTATTTGAGATGGATAGTGATATTTTTATGAATGTGGGTGGCTNCACTACTAGTGTTAGCCTAGGTGATTGTGAATGGCTTAAGGATTTCGATGCTACTGATGTATATAAATCATGTCTGAGAGGTCCCCATCTGTATGTCCAAGGAGAACTGACTAAAGCTGGTTCATTATCGGTAGAGAATAGATTGCTTCACTATTTGATTGCATATATGTTAGTTCAGAGAAACACCAATCACGCACAACCAAATGTTAATGATCTGAATTTTATGTATGCCATGAAGGAGAATATAATGGTTAATTGGCCTGAGGAAATCCTGAAGGTCATGTATAATGCTTCTACATTGCAATCCAAGTTGTTGTCCTACAATATCTTCATATCGAGAATTATTGACTATCTGTATATTGATGTATCTAACACCATCGTCACAGAGACTTCTGATAAAGATCACCTTGTTAGTGAAAGCCTTATCCACAAGATGGGTATCTACAAGTATGGAAGTACTTGGCAATACCAGGAGAATTACACTACCGTGTATTTGGAGCTATCTGATGATAAGGATCAAGCTGGTACAGATCAGCCTACTGCAGAAACTCAGGGGGAGCCATTTGGAACTGCGCCGCAGGAACCATCCTTTGGATTAGCTCAGTTGGATGCCATGGAGCAAAGGCTGAATAACAGAATGGACTTACATTTTCAGTCTTTAAAGGACTCTTACCATACTGATTTGGAACAATTTGAGGAGCGTCATGTTGCCTACATCGATAACCACTATCAGTCTATGAGGAGTTTTGTCTAGAACACTGCTGAGGCACAGAATGAGAGGTTTTGTGCAGAATTTGAGAAGTTGAGATTCCTCATCCGGGGTGATAGTAGTCTAACCGTATCTGATAACAGAGATCATCCTCCACATCCCTAGATTAGAAGTCCTTAGACCTTAGATTGCCTTAGGTTTAGTCCTTCTATATGGCTAATTTTCAGGATTTTATGCTGCTTTGTAATTTCGAGACATATTTTCTCTATGCTTCTTGGGTTGTAACTCTAACTATCTACTTTTGCTGCACTATTGTGACTTCATATGCATGCCTTTTGAACTTAAATCTTTACTATTTTGGTTTTAATTTGCTTACATAACATTCCTATCTATGTCAAATATAGCATGAATACATGTTTAATGGTCCTTGATCATGTTTGGTTATATGTATCTTAAATCTTTACTATTTTGGTTTTAATTTGCTTACATAACATTCCTATCTATGTCAAATATAGCATGAATACATGTTTAATGGTCCTTGATCATGTTTGGTTATATGTATCTCTTATGTTTGATTGAGCCTGTTGTTTGAATGGTATAATATAAATGTTTGATCATTCCATGCTTGATCATTTCATGTATAACCTTTCATGCCATTAAATCTGTCATATTGATGTATTCTGTGGTTTTAATCGATTAACCTACTATCTTAATCGATTAAATGCTTATCAATGTGTGCACTTGTTCAATTTTTTCATCAACTGGCTAATTAATTACATTCCCAATATTAATTGATTACTTATAGTTTGAGTTCACTTCATATCGCTTCTTTCTTTTGACCAAAATTTCATTTAGTTTATCTTTTTGATAATGTCAAAAAGGGGGAGAAAGGTTGTTTTGTTGTTTGATGTGTGCAGGTTGTAAAATAAATTCAGCTTCTGTTTCTAGCTATGCGCTTTAACTTTGAAATCAACAACCATGCATTCTATGACCATCTTCAAGCTATGCATCAAAACAATATTTGGTGTTGAGTTTGTCATCATCAAAAAGGGGGAGCTTGAAAGTGCAATGTGTCAAGATAGCACTTAGCTTGCCTATGTTTTGATGAAGACAAAGGAATTAGTGAAAGCTTAAAGATAACTCAACAAATCAACATGCCAAAAATTCAAGAGCTTCATATCTAAACTAGAGTCTTAGATATGCGTCTTAGTTATTAAGTCTAGGTTAGATAAACCTAGATGCAAATCTCACAAGCTCTAAAAACTATCATATCATTTATATGAAACATACCATCTAGCTTATTATATGTTCATGCATTAATCATACATGTTATTTGTGTATCTTAGACATAACATAATGATAAGACGTGTATAGTTGATAAGCATAACATATAGGTAGTTTACCATTTAATATCTTAACTGAAAATATGTCAGTTAATCGATTAAGAAAGGCTTTAATCAATTAACGTGAAAACGGTTTTAATCAGTTTCAACAGATAACTGAAAAACAGAATTCAATTATTCTAAACCGCTTGTTAATTGATTAATAGGACACTTAATCGATTAACTAGACACAAAACATATTTTCTATATAAATTGTGTTTTTACACCATGCTTCACACATTCATTCATTTTTAGAATTGCTAAGTTGCATATTTTCGTATTCCTTGTATGTCATATAGGTAGAGAGAATTGCATGTGAGATTAGTGAGAGTTAGTATCATGCTTAGGGATTAAAATGACATCCATTGCATGTGATTAAATGTGTTCATCATTCTATCTTTCTTGCATGATTCTTTCAATTCTTTTAGAGATTTCTTAGGGTAGAAATTACATGTTCTTCATGATTCTGATCTTATACATATTCATAATAATTTGTGAGACTTGTATAGGGTTTATAGCTTGTTCTTAAGTGTGATATTTGAGCTATTTTGTGCTTAACATTACTTTGTTTTTGTTGTGATTTTTGTAAAAAGGAAAGTCGTCTCTTGGTGTCGTACCACCAACGAGATACAAAGAGTCTTCACCAAGACTTGGAAGTCTTGATTTTAGAACATACTCTTGGTTGGGGCTGGATTGTAGGAAAGGTTTTCCTAGGGCGATTGGATAAGGTCAAACCAAGGTAGAGGTTCTGGGAATTCAAGAAGGTAGCGTTGAAGGTCTTGCAAATTGGAAGTGTGTATGTAAGATACATTGACTTCAATTTTTAGTGAAGAAAATCTCTCAGATCAGAAGGAAGGACTGGATGTAGTTTTGCAGTGGACCGCAAAACGACTAGTATAAAAACCTTGTTGCAGGTTGTTTCTTACCCTTATCTCTTTACTGTTTTAAAGTGTTCTTAATTGCCTATTGTAGCTTATATTTTGAATATAGTAACTATGCCATATAAAGATCATTTATGTTCAAATATATCTGCTATATCATTTCTGTATAATCTGTAAGTGGCTGTGTAATTGAGCCATTCAGCAACTATTAATTATGTGCGACTTAATCGATTAAGATAGTCTTTAATCGATTAAGTGGATGATTTTACAGAATAGGGCTTTGGTGCAAATAGCGGTAAGTGGGAACCGCGACACCTATTCAATTCCCCCCCCCCTCTCCCTTCTAGGTGTATTCTGTCACTAATACCTAACAGTTACACAATATATATCTTGAAATGAAATACTTTTGGAGAAAAAGCTTTGAGTGACATATTTAACTAACATTTGGACACAAATGTATTTGATCTTGAAGCATTATATTTTATTGTTCTTCAAAAACTTGAATCTTAGAAATATAACTAGATAAAATATTGTTTTTGTAGTCAATTAACTAGCTTGATTTAGATGAGCAGCAACTCAAATACATTGTAATGGAGTGGAATGTGTCACTCTATTTTAATTTTGTGGAGCATTTGTGTAGGTTTGTATTAATTAAGTGAAAGTCTTATGCGTTGGATACTTCTTTTTTATTTACATAGGTTTGTATATAAGGGAGTCATAAGATGATCTGGTGAAGAATTTAAGAAATAGAGTGATAAGCAAATTAGGATTGTTTGAATTTCAATTGCTACTAATATACTAACATTTACATATAGAAAAGATTTGTATATAATTGAAATGCATCAACTAAATGGCACTATTTTAATATACTAATATTGTACTACTTTTCATTCACTATATTTTATTTTGCCGCCCTTTTCTTATCAAAATTTTAAAGAGGTCATGTAGGAAGATTGACTGTGTGTATCAAAGACGAAGTCACTCATGAGAAATGATCGGTAGGATTTGCGCAAGTTTGGCGTTTGATGTCAGAATGATCATTATTATACATTTCTGGATAGGAAATCGGGCCAACAAGCACAAATTATATCATTGTCGTGAGGTATAGGATTTTTAGGCCATTTGGGCCCATTTTAGGCACGAAAGGGACATTTTAGTATTTCTCACAATTTTTGTTTTATTTCGGTTTTGGGATAATTCTGTTTTACTATTTAAACGCCTTTGGATAATTTTTTTACATTTTATTTTAATTAATAAAATTTTGAAAGTTTTTCTATCTAGTGGATTCTTGAGCTTATCTGTTAGGTTTGTGCTTGCAAACTTGTGTTTATCGTTTTAGGTTTAGTGCTTGTCAAACCCTTTATACTTTCGATGACATCAAAAGGGTGTTCATAAAGTGTGTTTGACAAAGCATAAAATAAAATTATAGTCCATAAATAGACTTATTTCTCAAAAAGAAGCTTATAACCTAATATAATTAAAGATATTTTTTTAAAACGTTTCGAGTTTATAAGTTCTAATTTGATAAACCCTTATATTAGAAAACAAAGCTATTAAGAAGAAATAAGACAACAACAATAACAGATAATTGATTAATTGTGTAGTTAATCGATTAATTGGGTAAGTGTTAATCGAGTAACTATAGTGTTAATCAATTAACTAGTTAGAAAATGACATATTTAACACATGTTGAATTGTTTTACAATATGTGTTTATTATCTTGTTAGAGATTTAGTTAGGTTAGTTGCATTGCTTGCTTTACAAGGCATTGTATATAAACAACACTCTCTTATATCATTTCAATTCAATGAGAAATATCATAATATTCATTTTACGCTTTCGCAATATGGCATCAGAGCCTTCATATTGAAGGCTTTGATAACCGCTGCGCATTCTTTCTCTCCAATTCGTTTTCTCTTCTTCAAGAAGCAGCAAGAGTATTTCCTCTTGCAATATTTAATAAATCAAGGAAATATTGAACAAGCTGGTCAAACTGGATTTGAGGCCAAAATGCAGACTACATAGATCAATCAAGGAAATACAGCGCTGATGAGAGTAGTGGAGTCCATTGAAAATGGTGATTCGCATGTGCCTTTTAGGGACAATAAACTTACAATGCTTCTGCAGGATTCCTTTGAAGGTGACAAGTCAAAAAAATTAATGATACTTTGTGCAAGTCCAAATCAACAACAAGATCAACAAGATCTCCAACAACAACAAGATCAACAACAACAACAAGAACAACAACAAGATCATCATCAACAACAACAACAATAAAAACAACAAGATTAACAACAACGAGATTGACAAGATCAACAACAACAAGATCAAGTGATTGAGAAAATCCAATCACGTTAAGATCGATATTTTTATCCATTACATTGTCATGATATCAAATTGAATTATCAAGCTGGAGTCACTTGACATTTACCCTCCAACTTGAGGGGGGCTATTGGAAAACAAAACTACCAAGGAGAAAGAAGACAACAACAATAACAGTTAATCGATTAACTATGTAGTTAATCGATTCGATTAACTATGTAGTTAATCGATTAACTAGGCAAGTGTTAATTGATTAACATTATAGTTAATCGATTAACTGGCTAAGTGTTAATTGATTAACACTATAGTTAATAGATTAACTAGTTAAAAAATGACACATTTTACACATTTAACACATGTTGAATTGTTTTACAACATGTGTTTATTAGCTTGTTAGAGAATTAGTTAGGTTAGTTGCTTTGCTTGCTTTACAAGGCATTGTATATAAACAACACTCTCTTGTATTATTTTAATTCAACGAGAAATATCATAATATTCATTTTACACTTTCACAATATTTTCACAATATGGTATCAGAGCCTTCATCCTGAAGGCTTTGATTACTGTTGCACATTCTTTCTCTCAAATTTGTTTTCTCTTCTTCAAGAAGCGGCAAAAGTATTTCCTCTTGCAATATTTAATAAAGATCTTTACTTGTCAACATGGCGGGATCAGAAAATATTGAACAAGCTAGTCAAACTGGATTTGAGGCCAAAATGCATACTGCAAAGATCAATCAAAGAAATACAACGCTGAAGATAGTAGTGGAGTCCATTGAAAATGGTGATTCGCATTTGCCTTTTAGGGACAACAAACCTATAATGCTTCTGCAGGACTCCTTTGAAGATGATAAGTCAAGAAATTTAATGATACTTTGTGTAAGTCCAGATCGACAACAAGATCAACAAGATCTCCAACAACAACAACAACAACAAGATCAATAACACTAAGATCAACAGGATAAACAACAATGAGATCAATAAGATCAACAACCACAAGATCAAGTGATTGAGAAAATCCAATCACGTTAAGATCGAGATTCTGATCCATTATATTGTTATGATATCAAATCGAATTATCAAGCTGGAGTCACTTGACATTTACCCTCCAACTTGAGGGAGGCTATTGGAAAACAAAGCTACCAAGGAGAAAGAAGACAACAACAATAACAGTTAATCGATTAATTGTGTAGTCAATCGATTAACTAAGTAAGTGTTAATCGATTAACACTATAGTTAATCGATTAACTAGTTAGAAAAGGACACATTTTACACATTTAACATATGTTGAACTGTTTTACAATATGTGTTTATTAGCTTGTTAAAGAGTTAGTTAGGTTAGTTGCATTGTTTGCTTTACAATGCATTGTATATAAAAAACACTCTCTTGTATCATTTTAATTCAATGAGAAATATTATAATATTCATTTTACGCTTTCGCAATATTTTCACAATACCTTAAAGCAGATTATATATCTTATAATAACATTATTTATAATCTATTTTACATAACATTTCAGTTAATTTACAAGTTTTAGTGAATAAAATAAGCAGAATGTTTTATCATATCTTGAAATGTATTACCCTAATTATTTCATATTAAAATTATATTGTAAACATATGCGACACTAAAGCATGAGTAATAAGGTGGTTCGTGTAACGCCCCGAAAATTTCTCCAACAACATTGTTCAAAAATGGGTAAAAAAAAATTTGTAATGTAAAACTCTTCCCTTTACATTTGATTCTTTTTCGGGACATCACGTTAAGTAACCTGAATTGCAGAAAAGACAACGATCATTATCTAATGGTAACCTAAAGTCACTTAATATATCGTGGAATAATTTTTTATTGGAAATAACTGAAAATGTTTATACAAAAACAAAGCGGAATAAATCCTTGTCCAAACTGAAAATATGCACAATAGACTGCTTTATTCAAAGCATCAAAAGTACCCTACATAGATACCCGCCTCAAGGGCAACTAGAAATGGAAATGACTATTAGTGACTAGCTCTGATGTTAGCGGGTGTACTAGGACACTCGTTGGGTCCTCCTCTGTCTCAGAATCGGAGGAGAGGTCCACCACCTCAATGGAGTCCTCTATATAGACTAACTCCACACAGGCCTCCTCTTCGGCTTCCAACTCCTCCTCTTCAGCCTCCATCTCCTCCTCTTCAGCCTCCATCTCCTCCTCTTCAGCCTTCATTTCCTCTTCCAGTTCATTGGTCGCACCCTGCGACTTACTTCCCGCTCCTGCGTCTGCCTGAAGATCGGGCATCGTCCGTCGAGCAACTCTCCTCCTTGGTGGGGAATTGAGCACGTCGTCCCAACTCTATCTCCTAGTAGATGGTCCTGCAGCAGTGAGTCCGTGAGGAATCACAGACTGAATGGATGGTGCAACAGGTGCAAATCTCCGAGCAGGTAAAGTGAAAGAAGCCTCCAAGTTCGCATGATGTGAAGGGAAGCGCATCGTAGAGCCATCACAAATCATCTCCAGCTCTAAGGCACAAGGACCTATGTAGGAGGGGACATCGATAATCGGTAGCTCTAAATCCTCGCGGTATGGTCCATCTGAACGAGAACATGAACCGAAGACAAGCATAAAGAAAAGAAAAGAAAAGGGAGTAAGACATCTAATGAATATTATTCATTGACAGTGTGGAATTACACAGAATATCACATCCAGACAGGCACACATAATATACACAATATAGATCACATAATAATGCACAATGATGAATGATGTTATAACTCAGATCATGAGGATCAATATCCACGATCTCAATGTATAACGGTTATGCTTATTTCATCCATCCTTACACCAATATCCTCTCAATATACTATTTGGAAATAACCAAGAGTACAGGTCCCATAACAAGCCGATTTGAACGTAATAAAAATTATTACTTGCAAGGATATATGATCGATATGTTCCAAAGAACTGTCTATTTCAGAATGGTGTCGTATCAAACACTCTCTAGGCATCCCTCTCATGGATCCTGATTGCAAAGAGGGATTGTCAGAGATCATCTAGTTTGCGCTGTGAGAACTGTCCAATCCAATAGAATCCCTCATCTAGGAATACAAGGGACTCGTCTCACCTAGACTCTCCCTCAAGACTTTGTTGGTGAATCATCGCCATTGCCATCCTTCTCAACATCGTGGGGCTCGTTTGTCTCCCATAAATTTCCTCTCCACTACTTCGTTATTCGTAATGAGTATGCATACTAATCGAGGTTAGCCGATTATATCTTTTAATCATTCTTTTAAAATGATCAGCCCATCCTAAGACATCTCCCAAAGGAATACTTCTTGTGGGACCCGATCTTACGTTATCACGTAATACAGGAATAACGTCCCTACCACTACGAACCATCGTTGAATTACCCTGGACGGCCACATGGCCAAGCCTCTTATGGTCAGACGACCTCGCTGCATGGTATCATGTAATCCTTTTTAGGCATCACCTAGCTCACGACATCATCGTTAGAATCCTTGCTCGCATAAGGCACAAGAACAAAAGTAATAGTATAAGTTTGTTGGTTTGGGCATCGGGCTCTTCGTTCGAGCCACGATCTCTCCCAATTATTAAATATACTTCTCACCCAAGCTAGGTTTATTGTCTAAGCAATCAACCAATCAAAACATTGCATGTCTCTCGCTCAAGCGAGAGACTATCGCTCAAACGATAATTTCATCAAAACAGACTCAATTCCCTACATGGCTCTTGCTCAAGCGAGGGGACTGTCACTCAAGTGAAAAATCCACCAAAAACTAGTCAAAATCACCCTTTGTGTCTCGCTCAAGTGAGAGACTGTCGCTCGGGCGACTAGAATTTCCCAGAACATGCAAAACGCCTATCTGGCCCTCGCCATGTGAGAACCACTCGCTCAAGCGAGGTTGGCTCGCCCATGCGACAATTGGGGACCAGGGCTATTATTTCTTCCTCGCCCAGGCGAGGGGGTCCAGCAGCCTAGACTACTTCCTCGCCCTTTTGGGCCACCGCATCGAAAATCTCCCCTATTTTTTATCCCTATGCATTTTAGTTTCTCGAGTGGTGTTCCTTCATGGATAACTACCACAATACTTGATATTTTAAACTATCCCAGGGCATACAACTTAAAAAATCATCCGTACTTAATCTAGGCACTCAATCATTTGGTTAAGTACGAGTTAAAAAACAAATATAACTCCCAACTTTTGAGGTAGTTGGGAGATCTGGGTATCATATTCGGACACCACTATGTCACAGTGTATTCTCTCTCACCTTGGGTTGTAGCGTGGTTGATCTCCTTTACGTGAATGTGTAGGTTGTACGACTTCGAACACCTCAAAACTAAACACAAAAACCCAAAAAAAAACCATGAACAACAATATTTCATGGTTTCAAAACAACGATTTCTAAATTCACGAAAACCATTTTTTGAGTTCTTGGGTATAACAAGAGTTAGGAAGATTATTAGAAAATTTCGACAGTTGAAAACGTTCGTAACATGCGTATAAACATCATACTAAAATTTCGTAAACAACTAACGGTTATATTCGAAGGGATTAAGAACGAAAGAGTATGAACTTACCTTGGAGTTCTTGAGAAAATTAGAATGAAGAAGAGAGAGTGAAATGAAATGCCAAGGGTTTCTCCAAGTTGAAGGGCTCTTTTAAAAGGAAATGGATCTGATTTAGGGAGGGCAAACCAAAGGTTTTCAAGAGTATGGCGCAATGGGTAGATGAAAGGTTTAAGGAATTTTGTGTAAAAGATGAGTATTTTTGCTTACTTGACAAGCAAGGTTCACTCGTGAAAGTGAAGCGACCTCTTCGGTGAAACATTTGTGATTAAACAATGCTCGAGTATTATCGGCTAATACTCGGTTGGATATTAAAAACCTTCCAATGGTGCAATTATATTCAATTTCGAACTACGGAACTCCAAAAACACGTTATTGGGCCGAATTCGGACGAATTTGGGCCCGACAGCAGTCCAAAAACTTTTCATCACAGAAAATTATGAAAATTTACCATAAAATAGTTATTCACAAAACAAGACTAATACTGAACTATGGCTTAGCCTAAATCATTACCAATTAATTTCTAAAATTATTTTTTACTAAAATAAATACTTAATAAAATACATCGAATTTTTACGGTGTTGCAATTTGATGGTTAGAGTAAAATAGTGAATGATTTAATGAATATATTGAATGAGGTTGTGGATTCAGGAATCACTTATAACAAATTTAAGAAATAAAAATGAGTTATAAAATTGTACGTTCAGGTACCACTTAAAACATATAGCAAATGATATATTTATAATCTCTTCATCTTTTAAGTGTAATAAATTAGCAATATAAATGATAGTATAAAAACATACAAAGTGAAGATAAATTATATATTCCCAAAATTTTAATCTGAAAATTATTTTAATATACCTTATATTAAAATAATTTTCAGATTAAAATTTTGGGAATATATAATTTATCTTCACTTTTTATGTTTTTCTACTATCATATACAGTAAATGGATCTTCACTTTTATTCAATAATTATTTTACTAATATTAGGATAAATTAAAATATTATGACGATCGAATGTAAATAATATTTACTGAAACGGGTAGTGGTTCAATCTTTGTTTAAAAAATATGTGAATGCTATGCAAAATCTCAACAAATTACGAATAATATGTATCATAATACAAACTTAACATATAAATTATCTTATATCAAATATGAAAAGTGATATATGTAAATACTTTAAAATGGTCGTGACATATATTACTTTTATTGATAATTTATAAATTAATTTTATAATATATATATATATATTTTGGAACTAGTTTGCCTGTTCTAGAACAGAATCTGTCAGGGGTATTTGGCTTGGAATAACGCACACGCTGTGTTGTTTTATCCCTGTCCGTTTCATTCCAAAACAACTGCACCGTGGGGGAATGTGATAATTTGACTAAAGGTGCCGTTGAGTTTTCTACATATCCAAAAGTTTTTATTATTAGAAGGTATTATTAGTTTTATACATTGTTATTATATTAATTGATATTCATTCTTAAAAAATACAAATGAATGATAGGTAATATAATTATTATGTATAAATTTTTATATTAGTAATACATATATGTTACACTCTTTTATTAAAAGGAAACATACAAATTTTTATCTACCATAGAAAAGTAATATGTACAACATAGTTATTATTGATTGACTTATGAGTAACATTTGTCATTTTCTTGTAGTATAAGATGATTTATAACAAAATATAATATTATTCTTATTAAAATTATAACTCATAAATTAAGAAATATAATTTCCTTTATCTTTAAAATAATATAATATTAGTTTTTATTTATTATTTATCTTTTCATTATGTATATATAGTGTTGTAAACTATTTATTGGTATCTTCGTCGTTTAAAGAAATAGATAAAGAATAAATTATGAATGGGTCTAATTTGATAGAAATGCACTTAAAAAAATAAGGATTTAATATGTATACACTGACAGTGTAAATGTTTTTACACTGTCAAAAAATCTCCACCATTCATATGTTAGTTATTATTAACTTTCAAATAAAAAGTATTATAAATCAACGGTGGATAATATACTGACAGTATAAAAAACTTTATACTATCAATGCATAGATTTTAAACTCAAAAAATAAAGGTGATACTATTTTACTTATTTAAATTGAGGGACAAGATGCTGTCCAATATTGATATAGATTATAACATGTAGTACCCTAAAAAATTAATTGTCCATATTTTTATTATTTTTTAATTAAATAAATTAAAATTTTATAAATATTAATGCTTTCACATTCAGGTATTAAAGATATCTCATTTCTTAAATTAAAAGTTTTCCTCTTCTCTTGATTAGAGTGCCTTAATTAATGATTCAGTTACAAATAACTATTTGTTGAAAAGTTTTTGTAATTTTTTTAGACTTACAGTATATTTGTTTAAAATACTTTTTAAAAACCGCCTATTTTTAAAAAAATAATCACTTATAAGAAATAAAATATGTTTTTTCATAAAACTATTTTATGATCATAGTCTCGAAATAATAAATCAAAGCATTGTAATTAGAATTTATTTTGAGTAGCTTTTCATTAACCTGAATAAATTCTTAAGTAAAAATCAATTACTTTAATATTAACAAAATATAATTAGATTGAAATTTAATTTTTATGGAGTCTAAAAGTTACTTATTTTTCATTAATTCAATATTAACAAAAATTTATTAAAATATAATCAATTTAATAAAAATTTAAAAACCACATATTTTTTGTATAACTAATGTATTTTCTCACTTTATGAATAAGAAACTGCTACGTTTTTAGGTATGTGATTATCTTTTCTAAAAAATAGTGCTAATTCAATACTTTAGGATATAGTTAAATCTTATATCATTAGACCCGGTAATAACTTATATTTTAATCTCATATAAATCAATCTTTACTAAGTAATATCAAGTTTTTGAGAACCTAGTTTATGCCATTATTGTTTTTCGAAGGTTAAATTGACTTTCTACTATTTTATAACCAAGTGTAGTGCCCTTAAAAAAGAGAGCCTACAGTGAATATCTTTTCAAAAGTGTGTAGTAAACAAATATCTAATTAAGATGCTCTTCTAAAGAAAATACATGCGCCGAAGCCACCAGAAATCACACAAATAACAATATAGCATTGTAGGTAATAAGACCTAATCCAATTATGTGACTGAGTCCATACCATAAAGTGGATAAGAACTATTTAGATTACTACCACGATGTAATAATATGTAGTATATATAACTTTTATATATTTATATATATGTAGGAAGTCACTTGAAAATAACTCTCATATAAAAATTATTAAAACAATAAATTTGGACTTACATGAATAATTAAAATTAAAAATTAATTATTAATCACATTATTATTTTTTAATGTTCATCATTCAAATAAAATACAATAATATATAAATTTTTATCATTTTTATAATAATAATTGTAATTATAAAAAATAAGAACAATTAATATGAATTATTAAGTTTTATTTTATTGATGTTTAATCTTTTAAGTGTGTATACATGATTGTATCTCTCCTAAATTTATTATTATGACAGTTTTTATATAATAATTTTATCACTTAGTCGACGTGTAGGAATAAGAAAGGTACACAAGTTCAACAATTTATGACGTGGGGCCATGTTGTTTGGTAGTCCTTGAGTACGTGCTTATTTTGGTATGTCAACGATGCCTAACGAGACTATTTGGCAAGGAGTGGGTTATCCAAAAAAATCATATTTCTTTTACTTAGGACAATAGGACATTTGATAAGCTTAAAAGCCGCTCTACTAAATCACTAAGCTGGAAAGTGGAATTGGTTAATTAACTTAATTTGATTGTTTTTTCTGTTCACATTAACTTATCTTAGAGAAATCACAATGTATCTACCAATAAAACAAATTAAGACAGTAGTTAATGTGTTTCAAAAAAACATCACGTTAATTTGAGTTTCTAATTAAGAAAAATGTGGATGGAACATGAATTTTGGACAACTTTCCAATAATTTTAAATTCTCTAATACAAAATATAAATAATGCCTAAAAATAGAAAATCATTGAATAAGTTATTCAACTATATCATATTGCCACATTTTTTAATAGTAATATTTAGCAAGCAACCAAGTGGTTAATTTTTATACTCCCAAAAATATCTCATCACCTATTGATAAGGAAGTAATCATTTTGGATACATGATTGTTCTCTCAACAAGTTTCACTTTCATGAATCAAACTTATGACTTTTTTATCTTTTTAAGATTTAATAAAGTCTTACATCTATGGATCAATATATTGTTAGTATACCAAATTATTATTCATTCGGATCACATATGTTATCCAATAATTTATTCTATTTTGTATCACTTCATTCTCATTCATGGGAAGATATTGATTAGTATATGTTTAATTTAATTTTTATTTTCTTTACCAACTAGAAAGGAATGGTAGACAAAATAGAACACTGGGAAAAGAGATAATAGGCGCTATTTCTATATTCTGAACTCCTTATAGTTATGTACTCTAAGATTTCTTTCTCTAGCGGGAATTATATAAGCAACCATTATACTCATCCTTGTCTATCACATCATACATACTAGGTTAGATCCTCAAATATGATTACACTGTTACTAAGTGTTGCTCAAGTTCTCCAAATGAGAACCCATCACTACCATAATATATAAAGAGTAGGAACTCAACTTTTCATGACGTAAGTGCCTTCACCCTTCGAAGAATAGGTCAGAACATTATATTTTCACCACATCTAATCCATCTCTTGAAAACTTACTCAACTACCCCTGACTTCAGATTTGTCATTCATCAAGGATTAAAAAAGGAAAAACAAAAATATTCAGCTATTTAACATCACTTTTTTTCTTCTTATAATATATGAATTTAAATTTTATCTGTTGATAAGCTAAGAGCTTTTTAATTAGTATGAACAAATATTTATTAATTTCAAATCATATCTCCGATTAATGATAATAAAACAAGAACATTAATCAACAAGATATTGGTATAATGATATAAGGTCTCACTCAATTTTTAAGATTAAGAGTTTGATTTTTGTGAGTAAAACTTGTGGGGAGGAATAGTCATAAACTTCGAAAAAATTAATTTTTTACCCAAAAAAATAAAAGTATTTAATATTACAACAAAACAAAAACATTAATAATAATGAATTTAGAATTGTTAATTAATATGATGTATATTTATTAACCTGAACACAAAATTTTAAACAACAGATTTTTGTTGGTCAGCGTAGTGTTTGTCTGCTTAAACATTAAGTCATGTTTAATTGGTTTTATGTCGGCTCCCACGTGTACCTCCCGTTTTTCTCATCACCGACTAGCTCGAAAGTGTTGCCAACCGTCAAGGTGGTTCTCTCCACACACTCAAGCGCCGGCAACCTTATTCTTTCACACCTACACTCATCTTTAATACCTATTTCTTTTTATACTCTACACCTTTCTCAACTTCTCTTACACATCAAATTTAAGGGAATTAATTATCTTGCTAGAAAAAAATGAAATTTTAAACCCATTTATATGTTTTTATTTTTTATATATATGTTACTTTGTGAAGAAGTTCTTTACAACTTGTTCATTTAATCACCGACTGACTCTTCCAATGGCGGCTATCTGATCACTTTGAACCTTTCTATTCTTCTCATATATATAGAACAATTCATGGGGTTGTTGAGTTTTATCATTTGAAGGGTTATTCCATTTTTGCATGCAAATTATTATATATGAATCCTATAGACAAAGGAAACAAAGTTATTGAGAAGAGAGAAATGGATGAAGGGGTAAACAATTCAACGTTAATAATGCCAATGATTAAATTTCCAGGTATGAATAGAGAGATGGAGATGTCAGCTATGGTAACAGCTTTGACACATGTGGTGGCCGGAGATGTTCCAAGCGGCGGTGATAATTTTATAATTCATCAACCAAGAATAGTTGGCGCAATTGAAGGAGGTGATGTTAATGTTAAACCAAACATTGCTTATGCTTCTTCAACACCATCTTTGATTTCTTCTTCAAATTATATGGGTGGTTCTGCTCTTAAGAGAAATAGAGATGATGATAGATCCTTTGGTGATGATTTCTCACATGGTGGTGGTTCATCTCCTGCTATTCAAACAAGTAAGTACAAAATTAAAAATATTTACAATTATACAGCACGTTTCCTTTAAATTTCTTTAATATTATGATGGGTCCATTCACTCTTGAACTATATTAGGAAACATCAATAGTAAACTTTGTTCTTTAGATGTACTTTGTAACATAGAATAGCACAACAATTTAACACGGGGTCCTATGTTGTATAAGCATGGTTCTATATGTTGTCTTAGATCATATGATAATGAAAAAAAAAACTAAATAATAATGATTATTTAAAAATTTAATCGACATAATTTATTTTCATTAGTTTAAGATAACAAATAAGATATAGTCCAAGACAATAGATCTATATTCAAGTTCTACACCTAAGAAACATTTCACATTGGTCCATTTTGTAAAAGTTGTTATATACATAACATAATACTAATGTTCCTTTCAAAAAAACACAATACTACATGATATAAGGTTATATTTATGGTTCTATCTTTTGAGTGAGTTTTAAACACAAAACTTATTCATTTTGGGATTGTATGCAATACCCAGATACAGAAAGTTCAAACAATTGGAACAACAGCATCAGAACAACAACAACAACAACAGAAACAGTTCAAATGGGAAACAATCCAATATATGAATATAGAGCAACAAACAACAATATGAGACAACAAGAGCCAAAAAGAAAATACAGAGGAGTGAGGCAGAGACCATGGGGAAAATGGGCTGCAGAAATAAGAGACCCATTCAAAGCAGCTAGAGTATGGTTAGGCACATTTGACACAGCAGAAGCAGCTGCTAGAGCCTATGATGAAGCTGCACTTCGTTTCAGAGGCAACAAAGCAAAACTCAACTTCCCTGAAAATGTCACACTAAGACAACAACAACAACAACAACAACAACAACCTTTTCATAGTAACCCTTCTCCTCTGGCCACACAATGGAACACTTCAAATGCTGCTGCTGCTACTACTACTACTTCATTTGTGGCTATTCCAACTTCAACTGAACCTATTGTTCACACTGAACTTCTTCATCACCCTTTGCATGGTTCAAGTTCAAGATATTTTTATGATTATTATCAGCCTTCAGATTATAATTCTGCTATGAATTTATATGATGATAAGAATATGGTTATGGTATCTACAATGACTTCTAATCTTCAATCTTCTACGTCACTGACACTAGCTTCTTCATCTTCATCTTCTTCACAGACGAGTACAATTCCTTGGCTTTACTCAAAGTCCAACCAGTTGCAGCCATGGTCAGCTTCTGGTCATAGCCAATCTTCTTCAGGATGATCCCATTGTTTTGTATTTTCTTCTATATTTCTCTATATCTTACACTTCATTCTAGGAGGAAACTTGTTAATGGACTAAGTTATAAATACTACATAGTTATATAATTCTCTAATTTGTTATAGTATAAGTATAAAAAATTAATCTTATCACGTACGAGGCATAAAGAAGGTCTCTAAAGTAAATAGTGTACCAAATTGACCATACCACGCACGCATTAGTATTATCATAAAGGAAGTGTGATAAAATTAATATTAAAGAAATAATAACGGTATATAATTAGTGCTCAGGGATCAGTTAAAAAACTGAAAATTCATATTTTTTTTATTTTTAATTTATTTTGATTAGTTCAGAACAAACTTAAAAATGTGCTTATGACTTGATTAGGACACATATCCACTGTGGCCACTTTTGGTCTTTCACATTGAATTTCTATTAAGCTTTATAGACGGTGGTGTACCTCAATATCTAATTACATTTAGATCTTACACATAGTGGCTTTATTAGATGTCAACTCCAGTGAGCTGCAAAATCATTGACGATCAAAACCGACACTACTGCACCCATAGGAAAATGCCTTTCCCATTTTTTAACCATGGCACAGCTTTTGGAGTCAGATTCCTCTCCATTACAGTCAGACTCCTCTCCATTCAGTAACGGAGAGGACAGTAAAGTGAAAATACACATAAAAACTAAAAAATAAAGATATTTATATCCTTTTCAATTACATTGAATTACATTTTTACCCTTAAATTTATATTAAAAATAAATATCTTTTTCGATAATGGAGATGAGTCTGGTTCAGTTTTTGGTACATAACCAGGGCACAGTTTAGAGGCTTAGTTTGGCATGTTAAGAGTATGGTGTTCAATGTATCATAGTGAATTTTGGCATGAATTGTTGTTAAAAAGTGTAAACAAATATGAATAAAAATAAGGATATATTTTGGGTTCCATCTTCATGGATGCTCTAACAACAAAAAATGATGTCCATGTTAGTGTAATTCTCTATCGTGTAAGGTTTCAATTTGATTCTCATACAAAAGAAAAATTATTTAATCCTTTATTTTTTAAATATTTTTCAATTTAATCGTTTATACCGTAGTTTTTGAAATATATATACTAATTGGCATCAATTACCTTTTAATAATAAAAAACTGCTATTTGAAAAATTAATATTTTCAGCAATATTATCTCTCTTTTTTTTCCTCTCTTATCTCCATCTTCTTCATTTTTATCATTTTTCATCTTTGTCATTATTATTTATTACTATAAAGCTCAAATTATGATGAAAAAAAAATTCTAAAAGTAGGAAGAAATTGCAATGATAATTTTATATTTTCCTATGAAAATCTAACACTATTTCTCCAAAAGAATGTAACAAACATTAAAAAGAAAGAGGATTGAATAAATTGATGTTTTGTATACATGGAATCAAATCAAAACCTAAATATAAGGTGAATTATCAAAATAATATTTTACCTATTTCATATGATATAGTAGGAAGGGTATCTCCTCATGCTATAAAAAATGAACTAATCATTTTTGGCATATGTGATTGTCTTTTCTAACAAGTGTCGCTTTCGTGAATCAAACTTGTTAAAAAAAACACTTGCGTATTCTAAAAAAAATTAGTTCCTTATTCATGAAGAATTACTTTAGGTTATAAAAACATATAATCGAGTAAGAACTTACTATATATGGTAGTTAAGCTAGAGACATAATTTTCTTCATTATTGGACATGACAATTAGGTGAAAATGTATAGAAAAACTAAACAACACTTTTATCTTTATAACTTATACTAATATTTTATTTTTATTCTTAAAAATACACTAAAAAAGATCTATTATCTTAAATAATGGAAATAAGTTTGACTTGATAAGCTAGCAAAATGATGCATTGAAAATAATTGATTCTAAGCATAATTTCACATTTTTTCAAAAACGGTGTCACAAGAGCAGTGTCCTTATTTATTTTATTTTCCTTATTTAATAGGATTTAATATTTATAGACCAATTATTTTATTATTTAATATTTTATTTTCATTTTTTTATTTTATTTTTATACTTACTAATGTAACAATTCTTTACATTTTTATCCATCAATTTACATTCATATTTATATGTTAATTATTATTACTTTTTAGAGTATAATATATGCATTGTCAGTGTAAAGATTTATATACAATCAATATGTCATTCATTTGAATCACCTTTGTTAAAAAGTCAATAATAAATAAATATGAATGTTGAATGATATAGTGGGAATGTATAAAAAAATTTACACTGTCATACATACATTTTCTCATAATTTTAAACAAAATAATTCAAACATATAATGAGTAATGTATTAAACTATTAATCATAATAAAAAATTTACACCAACTGTACATGCATATCAGACTTTGTTTTATTTTCATCTTATCATGGAGAAGTCCTTATCACAACTTGCAATTCAAACATTGATTTGGGTCAATAATGAGTATGGTGTCTCATTGAACTGATTGACGACAGTGTATTCTCATTCAAATATCCTGATAAAGACCAAAAACAAATA
Source organism: Lupinus angustifolius (assembly GCF_001865875.1). Lineage (NCBI taxonomy): Eukaryota > Viridiplantae > Streptophyta > Magnoliopsida > Fabales > Fabaceae > Lupinus > Lupinus angustifolius. Next base: position 27,625 of record NW_017719332.1, read on the forward strand.
TATAGTATATAAAAAAGAAAGATTTGTACCTTGGAATAAATTAAAGGTGCAGTAACGAGCTTGACTGCTACGATCGAAGGTTGACCACCATGCCAATAGTAATAACTAATAACCGCACTGTTCGTAAATAAATCCTGGGTTTTTCAAAAAATAATTTTAAAATTGCCCCCTTTCATATTAATTAAAATCCGTTTCTTTCTTGCTTGAAAATTCGACTCCCCAAAGTTATTGTTTTTTAACCAATGTTAAAGAGTTATTTGGTTTAATTTCATTTCCGTATAATTATTATCAAATGTTACACTACAAAATCAACACCTCATTCATAATTAGAATACTTCAATGACTATAATATTACAAAACTACTTTGTTTCCAATTTTAAAACGGCTCATAACTAATTTACTATATAAAAATTACTAATTTTGAAAATTTTAAAAATTGCTCTTCAAAAAACATATAAAAAGATATTCATATACAATCAATTGTTTAAATAATGTAATTTTATGTAAAAACACACTAAATGAGTAATAATTCAGACAGGTATATAAATTTTTATACGAAGTTAACAAAATGTGCAAGCAGTTATCACAACAATCATTTAAGATTTAAGGTTTTTTTATAACCCTCATTTTTAAGTTTTTTAATAACCCTTCAATATATAAATAATAGGTTATATAGTAAAAAAGAATGATTATGTTTGATTAATTAAAAATACTATGAATAATTGAAAATCGAGGATTAAAATTGGATACAAAAAAATTAGTATAAGAAAAAGAAACATCTCCGCTTAGAAATAATTGAATTTATTTTATATAAAAAAAGTGTTAGCAAAAAAGAACACAACAATAGTACATCAGATTTGAACCTTGACCCTCAAAATATACACTCAACCATTAAACATTGAATGTTACTGCTATATAGTTTCTACAGTTTATATATACATATTATAGATAGCTTCTACAGTTTATTATTATATATATATATATATATATATATATATAATTTATGGGAAAACCCAAAAATAAAAATAAATAGAAACAATGTTTGGGAAATCGGTATGGACCAAATCAACTTGCAAAATACCCAGAAAAAACGAGGGACCAGAAAAGTGCAATTTTTGTTTAGTCCATATTCGAATAAAAAACTACAATTCATTTGTTCACAAAAAGCAAAATTCAAGACAGTGAAGTAATTACTAAACAATTATGCTATTCGTAGAATAGTTATCCACTTTGAAAATTCACAATTTTACATTTGATTGAAAGAATAGCCTGACGCTTTTATAAGTTATTGTAGCAATAAAAAGAATTGATATCGAGAATAGAGTGAAACAAATGGAGTCTGGACTTAGGCTCGAAGAGACTTTTGATGTAGAAAAATGATATAATCCTTCCTTTCATAGGAGCAAAGTAACTTAGCACAATTTTTCACTTTAAAGTTTATGGCATTTATCTAACTTTTACACACTCTGTTGAAACAAGAATTACAGATTGAAACCTAAATAAATGGTTAGACTTTTACTCAACAATTTCGGCCGTTCACACACAAGAGCACAGTAGCGTGTAAAACACCAAAGAAAATGGTAAAGTTGTGCAAGTAACTGGAACTAAGTGAAATTTTGGAAAACCGTTGACTTGTTTATTAAAATGTGTAATTAATAATTAAATATAACTTGAATAGAGAAATGATTGCTTACGTTTTATAATGAGTAATTTGCGCTGTGTTTAATGTAATTCCTCACCAACCTAATCAGTGACAATTCAAATGAACACCAGGCAACTTCAGTCCAAAATCACATCTATATTGGGGTTCAACTGCAATCACCAGATTGAAGCTTTGTGATAAGAATATGCATAGAAAAACGAACCATAATGATAATTCAAGATATTACAAATGTCCCTTCCTTTGATGGCAACCTTCTCTTAAATCAATTATAAGGAAATTTAGCGTGGGGTAAGAAAGTGGAGGAAAAGGACAAAAGTTGCACCTGTAACTTTACGCGGCGATAGGGAGTTTAAACCTTCAAAGCAGCTTTATGCACCATGGTTTCCTTGTGTATTTGATGACAACTCTTTTCCACAAGATCAAGCAGTCTCTCCAAGTTTGCTGCCCATGAATTAAGAATGTCATTGCTATCCTTGGTAGCTTGGAAACAAACTATTCCCATAGGTCTATCGATTTTCGCCACCAGTGCCTTAGACACAACCATATCTGAAAGATGCTTCTCAGCTTCCTTAATATTGTAAGGAGGGACCAATTAGGCTCTTTACATTTAAAGAAGAAGTCGAACAATTTGCAACATTTATATGACTATATTCACATGTAGTTCATGATAAACAAAACCAGCTTGAGGTGGAAAATAAGCTAAAGCAGCATGATCACAGCCTACCAAACCCTCCCCCTAACCAGCTACTGTGAAAAAATTTGTCTATTGGTAGTGACAGATACAGGAGGCATGACCAAACATCGTTGAAAGACCATAGTAAGACTTTTAACACATTATCATGACTAGCATTACAAACCTGAGCACTGTGACACAAAAGCTCTGCAAGTCTCTTCACCGTAATCCCTGCATAGTATTTTGATACAACAAGAATATTCTGCAAGGTAACAAAAATGTTCCACATTAATGCCCACATCCTATGTCAAAGAGTCCAGATTGGAAGGGATGAAGGAGGTGAAATAAATATGAAGTGCGAGCAAATTACGTGTTCAATTATTCTTTCCCTTAGATCTTTTGCTGCTTTTTAACCCAATGATTTTCCAAAGTTCTTCTCATTCTGGAACTCATTCTTGTAAGCATCCCAAAGAGTGGTCCATTGGATAACCTCCATAGTAACCAACTGTTTCAATAGTAACCTGTAGCACAGCACAACATATAGCAGGCACACCAAATAATAAGGAAAGTATAATTAAAACATCAGAACATAGAGCAGGATGACATGCAAGAGCAAAATTAGGAGACATACTTAAAGTTTGGAATATCAGACAGGTTCTTATCCTCCAAGGTGGAATTGAGAAGGCTTGATTGCATTGGATCATGCGGTGATAGAAACAAGTACAAACATATTTTCCTCAGGACCTACATATATGGGAAAATAAGTAGAAAAAAAATTAAGCAACAATAACAAATAATTCAAATGAAGAGAAAGAACCGAAATCCTACCGGAGTCCACAAGGCAGGATTTTCTTTGACAGATGGAATCCCGTATATTGCCGTGTAGCAACGGAAAATTTCAAGATAATCATTGTTATGGGAATAATACCTACAAGGAAGAACAGAAACAATCATCAGACAACAAAGATCTTATGATCCACATCCAAGCATCATCATAAAATAAACATTGAAAGACGGAATGCAGCATGGAGGCAGTTAAAAGACACTTAATATCTTTCCACATTACCGAAACTGATATTGAACATAGAACCAAATTTGAAAAAACAATGGGTTTTCATGGTTACCAATAAATGAACACAATTTTTAACTAAACCAATTCCACAAGCTTATACATTAGATTAACTTTCCAAAGTAAAAATACCAATGACAAAAGAAACAACGCACATGGAACAAAAACAAGATTTATGAACCTGGACGAAAAATACATAAGCAAAAAAGGGTCTCAACTTCACAGTAAAACATGTTTATAGTTCTCAGGCATTGGCAATGCCCAAGCATCCATAGTAAACGCCCAAGAAATACTCAAGGCAAAATTCAGGCACTAAAAAATGAACACCCAGGCATTTTTGAAACAAGCAGCAAAATTTTGCTATGCTACTTGCGATCCCAAGCATTGAAAAGCCAACCCTCAGGTTTTCACAAAAGAAGCTATCACATACTACAGCTGCATATATAAAAGAAAGAAATAAATCTGAGGCCAACCTTTTGGATGAGCAAAGGCAGATGATACCTAATTGGGAAACAAGGCTCCTGAGCATGAATTCTTGAAGGTTCCTTCCTTCTTTTCATCTATGGATCATAAAATTTGTTCATTTTCTACTCTTCTATCTCATGTCTTCTGTGTAACTAAATCCTAGCTAGGGTGACAATTTAGTTTGTTTTCGGATGATGCCAACTTCTTTCTTTGCACAACCAAAGTTCACTTTTCATGATTTAAGTGTTTGTCCATGCTCTTATGATTTTCATGGTTTGGCCATCGATGTATTGTTTATATCATTCATGTTTAAATTGGGTGATATGTGATTTTTTAGAGATTCTTTTAATTGTTATTAAAGCCTTCTATGGGAGATCACATCATACCACAAGTCACAAGGTTTAAGTATCTTGGGTCAATCATACAAAACAATAGAGAAATTGAGAGAGATGTAAACCATAGGATTCAAGTTGGGTGGATGAAAGGGAGTAATGCTTTAGGTGTTATATGTGATAGAAAGATGTTGATCATGACCATGGAAATTTTTTACGACACGACAATAAGACTAGCAATGTTATATGAGACTAGATGTTAGACAATAAAATGTCAACAAGAGGATAACCTCAATATAATGCATGAGATTGTTGTGTTGTGTTGTGTGAGTAGACATACTAGATAAAATAGGGTTATGATTTGTGAATGAATGCATTAGAGAGAAATTTGGGGTAGCTCCTATTATAGAAATTATGTTAGAATATCGCCTTAGGTGGTTTGGACATTGTGGAGGAGACCGGTAGAACTCTTTGTAAAGAGAGTAGATCAAATGGAAATTACTCCAATTTCTAGAGGTAGAGAGAGACCAAGAATAATCATAAGCAAAATAATTAGGAAAATTTTCAAATCAATATTATGTTTATGGACATAATTTAAGAAAGAACATGAGGGCGTCGTTCGATCCATGTAATCAAATTCATCAAATGGAATTAAGGTTTGGTTGTTATTAAAGCCTTCTCTAGTTCGGATTAGACTAAATGATAAGTTAACTCTGGGTTGGCAATGAACCGAACCAACTCGATATTCATTCGAAAATCGACTCGTTATTTAGCTCGATAAACTTGGTTCATGAACCAAATGAGCCGAACTTGAGCTAAAAACTGAGCTCGTTAAATAAACGAGTCAAACTTGAGCTGAATACAGTTCGACTCCTTAAGTTCATGAGTTGTTCCAATATATATATATATATATATGAGGGGTTTGCTAACATGAGTCCTCCAAAGGAACATGTTAGCATTGTGTACCAAAAGTATTGACAAAATTACCCTTACTCTTTTATTGAATTATGTTTAAACATGAGGGATATTTTAATGATTTCACTTATTTTTCTCTCCTCTCACCCACAAACCCCTTCGTTTTAACCCTGAACACATTGAGATGTTAAGGTCATCTTCTTTGCAACTTCATTAGGAATGGGAGATGGATTGGGGATGAACGAAGATGGATTATGGTTGGTGCTTAACGAGATAATGAAGCTGCAGAGAAGATGACTTTAACCTCTCATTGTGATCAGGTTAGAATGAAAGGGCTTGTGGGTGAGAGGAGAGAAAAAATAAGTGAAATTATTAAAATATCCCTCATATTTAAACACAATTCAACAAAAGAGTAAGGATAATTTTTATTCAATACTTTTGGTACACAATGCTAACATGTTCCTTCATGAAAAGGGGAGGACTCATGTTAGCAAACCCCTATATATATATATATATATATATATATATACTTATTTATGTTTATTGTTATTATATCATGACTCATGCATTATTTTTTATGTTTATTGTTATTATATATTTAACCAAGGTTATATTTATATATAATCTTTTGTAATATTTTTAAAAATTAATTAATTATTTGAATTGTACAAATGAATCAACTCAAACTGAACCGAACAGTTCGCGAACTTTAATTGAGTCGAACTCGAGCTAAAAAATAACTCATATCAAACTCGAGTCAAGTTTCGAGCTGAGCAAATCTTTATCAAGCTGAACTCTGATTCGACTCGTTTCTAGCCATAAATATTAGTCAAATTAGGGAGTTTATTTAGACATGGACCTTGAATTGAACTTTGGGTAAGCTAGAATTTGACTACATCAGAAGAATCAAGTGAAGTTAGATCCCTAGTATTATGTTGTTTTTTCTTAAATTCAGTAGTTTCTTTGTTAGTAGTGTCTTTATCTTGCTTTGAGTTGTTTTTGTTAAATTCCTTTAGAGCTCTCTTTGTTCCTAATTTTCCATTGTCTAGATAGCGTTGACATAGTGACTTTGGTACTTGGCAACCATAATCTGTCGGTCAATACCCACTCACTCTTTATCACTTTTAAGGTTTGGCATACTTGTCAATTGAGAAACACTGCCTATGGATTTTAAATTAGTGTCCCATACCCCACTGAAAGTGAAGTGCTTTACATATACTCTCTTCTGTCCGCAGTGGGACATCAAGAAAGAAGCACTATTCAATGTTTCAACAATTTCCTTTTTCTCCTCTAGACCATAAAACCATGAATAGTGTAAATAATATACACTTGGCAGTAAAAAAGGGGGAGGTCCAGCTGCTTCATATCTTCAATACATAATTGATAATCCAAACCCTCAGACCAACCCATGAATTATAGTTTCATACATTTAATTAAAAATAATGAGAAAAAAGATTGAGAAGTACTTCTATTACTAAATATATTTATACACATCGTAACGAACAAGAGTACAAAAATAAAGAGAGAAAGAACACATGCAGATGCTGATAGGAATATGAAATAGACAGCAACCCACCAGGCCTAAATTATTTGAGTAGTTATTTTGAGTTTAGGTAGTTATTTAGGCAGTTTATATGCATTTAGTTAGACAGATATGAGTTTGTGTGGGAAAAGATGTTGGTAGTATTTATATGTCTGGGGATGTGTAGGGTGGACATTCATTTTGGTATTTTAGTGTGTCAGAGTTGCAGAATGAAGATACTCCTTGTTAGGGGAACTCTGTGTTGCCGTTTAAAGGAGGAAACTCCTTGTTAGGGGGAACCCTGTGAAGTGGATGTACTCTTCTTTAAATCTGATCTATAAAGCGGATTATTTTATTTTAATACGATATTGTTATTTCCCTGTGCCAAATTCTTGAGTCCAGATGATGCAATTTCAAATATGAAATGTCAGTCATTAGCTGCAGGTTCTATTTATTGAGATCAAAGTAGCTCCTTGTTTAAATTATGCATTATTGTTGGACATCGCAAAATCACAATTGAACAGACTTGTAACATTAGGAGAATTTTCATAATTCAAGCTTTATAACAAGAGCATACCCTCAAAAGCTATACATACATACATATATATTAACAAATAAAAAGCTCAGGTCAGAACCATTCTACTTGATGTGAAGTGTATACCCAATAAAATAGAAGGTGACATGAAATACACAAGGTTCGGCCACTATTTGTAACTAAAACACATCAAGATTTCACTCAAAAAATGAATAAGCAAACAAGACAATGGGAGGTGGTGATTCAGTTACCTAATCATTAGTTCGTAATAGATTCGCTTCAACTCTGGTAGAGATGGTATATCAGCCGGAGCTTCTTCAACAATATTATCACCTTCTTTAGGCTTTTTCTTTTCCTTTGAAGCGTCTGCATCAAATACTCTTGTACTAATCTTTCTTGAGAGGATTTGTGCACGAACAAAATCTTGTCGATCTAGGCACAAACATACCTGCACAATTAAATGCGAAAGATTCTCCAATCAGAAAATGAATTATCATAGAAGAAATTAATGGCCAACAATTAATGACATCACTGAAGTAAAGATAAGAGTGCCTCATACTTGTTCAAGAATGAACGCAATTTTCTCAGTTTTTGTCATTGCACCAAAAGTTTCTACCTGTTAAGAATACCCATTTCATGAGTCAACTGATAGCTAAATGCACGATTTAGTTATATGCAAAAAACAAAGGTATATAACAAAAGTCATAGTGACATTCAACATTCACACCCACCGCAACTTCTTGCATCAAATCAGCAGCTTCGGCTATAAGTCTCTGTTCTTCCTTAATCTTCGCAAGTCTCTTGACCAATCGAGCTCTCTCAATCTCAACATATATCTAACAAATGATACAACATAATATAAATCTTACTAGTTGGACAACATTTGAAGATAATAAAATGGAATGGAGAGTGCAAACATCATATGCTCACCTTCCCTGCAGATACACTGTTCAAGGTTTTAATGAGTTCTATACGAGTTTCAAGATCTGGTGTTTGATCAATATATTGCATAGCTTGTTGAACCAATGTTGTTACAGCCTGTGGGCAAAAAATAGGGTTGTGAATGACAGGACATTACCATATCATGTTTCTTTCACCATTCGCAATTGCGAGTCAACTAGATATAATTTCCGCTCTAAAAGCAGTTAAAATATAATTTGTCAGCTTCACAAAAAAAATGCAGATATCAAAATCAAGAATATATCTAAAGTTAGGGAAGTATTACTCTTCCATGCCTGCACACCAGTCCATCATTTTGTTTGCCAAAGAAATCTATAAGATTTACTTTACAGAAAACTACATAGCTGAAAATAAAACTTTTTTCCTAATTGCACATTAGTCCCATTGCTTTTGTTACAAACATTCCATAAATCATCCACACTAAATCCACAACATCAACTGAGTAACTAACCACTCAATTCTAAAATAGAAAGCTACCAATTTAAAGCATACTAAACAACTCCATTACTTGTACAACTAAAATCGACACTCACACGACATCTAAACACCTTTTGATACAGTATGTTTATCCCATCCACCCACACATAAAACCAGGTGTTTAAAAAAATACAGACAAATAATAAGGCAGCAACAGCAACTAAATCCCTAAACCCCTAAGAAAAAAATACACCAAGACACGTTTTAAGTATAATTATATAAAACCCTAGGTAGGTTATTTAGACCTGCGTAAGTTGGCCACGTCGTTTAGACAAGACAACAATCTGGTCATTGAGGGTTTTCCATGATCGATCTTCGAAGCATAGTTGTAAAATATCGGTGACGGCTTTTCTAGTGGCGGCGACGTCACCGGCGAGCCTCGCATGCTTCTCTGCATTCAGTAATTGCTCTATTTCTGCATCTAATTCCCCTGACACAATTCATAAGAATCGAAGTTCCACTTATTTTCAAAATTTAAGATAAAAAAACTGAGCAGTTTCATAGGCGTAAAATAAAGTTATAGTTAGTATGAAAAAATAAGAGGAAGAATAATGAGATAGGGGAATTGAGTAAAGAGATTTAGGTATAGTCACCATGGTTGTGAATGTGAGAGATGTATGAGCTACGAACTATGAAAACGTTAATGAAGTAGAAAGAAAAATGGAGAAAACGTGGAAGAGAAGAAAATGGAAGAAACTTTTGTGAAGAACGGTGCGTGTAGAGCACCTTATTTTATGGGCCCAACTATTTTCAATTAGTATGGGTCTCTTTCTTTGTTCAGGCCCGGTTACTTTCAATTCTGAGCAAGCAAGTTTTCAAGATGGAATAATTAAGGTTATTTGGTTTGCTAAAAAGGTTATAAAAGACGGTTTCAAAATGTGTCCACTTCTTTTTTATTAATCTATTTTAGGATATGTGGATGCTCCTTCTAATAAGTGTTATTGTCAAGAATCAAATTATTGATTTTTTTGATTATCATATACATCTAGCAGAGCTTAAACCATTCGACCAATGTTTTGTTGATAAATATGTCCACTTCTAAAATAGAATAAATGAAAACTCTTTAGGCAATGTTTCTTTAGGTGAATAAAATTACAGTTTCCTCGAGCAGACAATTATTTAGAGAGTGTAATATTTAAGCATTGTATAAAAATTTATACACAGTCAGTGTATCATATATCTTTTATTTAGATTATTTTTTTCAAAAGTCAATGATGATTGAAAATGAATGGTGGATAATACAGTAATAATATAAAAAAATTCTTATACAATTAGTGTATATATTTTTTTCTATTATTCAGATTACTATTCGTGAAAATAACTTTAATGTTTGTTTGGTCTAAAATACCCTGAAAATATTATTATTATAGAAAATATGGTACAATGATGACTTAAGTGGTTTAGACATCTATTATGATTATAAGTCTCGGTAAGGATAGTGAATCGAATAAAGGTTAGTCTAATTTCTAGAAGAAGAGAGAGATAAAAAATTGTATGCAAAATGATTAAGAAATGTATATAGATCAACGTTTTTTTGTTAATAAACATGAATCACGATAGAATATTATAGCATCGTTTAATCCATATACTTGACCTCACCTATTAGTATAAAGGTTTGGTTGTTGTAATTGTTAAAAAATAAATGAAGAACAATACTACTCATTATTTTATTATAACGTATTGTTATATAAAATATTAAATGTTTATTAGGTTGATATTTTAAAAAGTATAGAAGTATAAAATATATATATAGAACATATTTTCTATTATTATTAGACTTTTTATTTATGTGGCATGAGTATTTTATTGTTGTACTATATATATATATATGCTACTACATAACAAAATCTCCACAATAATAATGAATAAAAGAAATAATTTTTCTTATGTTATTATGCAAAATTATTTTGTTAGATTCTGAATATAGGAAATGAGTGAAAGAGCGGAATGACAATTAAAGAGAGATATTTTTATAATTTCCTCATGTTATTACTAATATACTTACTTTTGGAAGTGAGAATGAAAAGTGATTAAAAATGAATCATCTACTTTCTTGGGAATAATTATTTCCTTATAACATGTTCTTAAATCCTGAAACTAACAATGGAATATGTTATTGGCATACATTCCATGAATAACTCATGATGATCCCTTGGAAAAATCATCCCATAAGTGGTGGGAAAAAAAACATCCCGTTATATATTCTCATGTTTTATTTGATTATTACAAGTAGGTAAACTACAAGCATCACACACGATAAATGATTTTCTATATCTTCATGTCTCTACACGTTAAAATATTATAGTATGGATTTGATGTTTCTTAGACAGTGTGAATGAAAATAAACTTTTTCAAGGACAAGTTAGGAATTTAATGAAAAGTGTGTCTACTAATGTGGATCCGGAGTGTGATTTAAATTTGTTTAAGCAACTTTTATTGGAGCAATCCAAAACTAAGCATCCATGTTGTGTTCCCTTTGCTTCCAAAGGAGAAATTTGAATATATGCCTGATCGGATCCATCAATTATGGTATTGCATGTGCCTTATGTTAAAATATGTATATTTGATTAAACATGGTGCAAAACAAATTTGTAGGAATGCCCCTGCTTATAGGGGTACTTGTGTCATAATATATCCTAAAAGATATTATCTCTCATCTACTCTAACTATAAAATTTGAAGATTGTGTTATGCTACAAAATATATTGCAAATTATATTCCTTGTGTTGCACTAGTTATTTTATTTATTTGGATACTTTGGATGGAGCTAGCATTTGTGTAACTTCAATGTTTTGTATTTCTAATTTAATATAGTATTTTAAGTGTGAGCCGTTAACTTTAATAATTTTTAACCAATTAAATAATAAAGTAAAATTGAAGAGCAATTTTATAACTACATATCATCTTATCTAAGAATCAATATTAATAACATGATTAAAATAATATTATTCTACCAAAAGTATTACGTCATATTATCTCTTTCCTTTACTTTTAATATATTTCTCTTTTTTTATTAATGGAGATGATGTTCACCCCTAACATAAAGCCTAGCTAGATTGGTGGTTTTTGACTTGATGTAATAATGTCATGTTACCATTAATGCCACAAGGTTCAAAACTTGGTACAAGTGAAACCTCCTTGGCTTAAAGAAAAAAATCCTTTAAGAATAATGATTTTTTTATTGATTTCAGACCTCCCTATTGACCAAAACAGATCTAGCCCCAGCTGTACACGGCTAATGGATATTCCATGGTGCATTTATAGTGGAAAGCTTGTTATGCCATTTACAATATACTATCTAAATATGTTTACTTACCTTAATAAAAAGAAGCATAAGGGTTTACTTACCTTACTATGGGTTTATTTACCTTTAATAAAAAGAAGCATAAGGGTTTATTTACCTTAATAAAAAGAAACCTGGCAGAGAATGGAGGGAAAGAATCACATCTAAAAATGTGTTTATCCTTTATTTAATATTTAATATACAATGAATAATGATATTTGTTTCTTTACTTTTAGTGAACATTGTACTCAGAAATTTAAAAAAAATGCCGAGGATGGAGAGATTATGTTTCTACAATATGTGAACATTTTCATTTGGAATTAATTTATAAGGTAGTTGCTTAATGAATGAACAAACAATCAAAACTCAAATTGACTAATACTTGGCGTGTTAAAAACTTAAAGAAAACAATGTTGCTTACATAATCCATACATGGTACTTTTTTTCTGTCTAAATATTCATCACCATTCCTAAGAAAACTCATAGAACATACACACTCCCTTGATTCTCCAAAAAAAAAAAAAGGAGGGCAGAATAATTTCTAAATGATAATAAACACCACATAGACATTGAAGAAACAAGTTTATATCTTGTCTAGCTTAAAATTAGAATGGTCATAATTTTATTTTTATCATATGTCATCATCTTTGTTCAGTATTAATACTGTTGGAAAGTAAGTTTCACATCGCCTACCTCATTGTCTCGGTAATGGTTTAAATACCTGTTGGGTTGCTCCTCTCATTGTCAATTGGTTTTGAGATGGAACCTTAACATGATATCAGAGTCAGAACCCAACTTCTTTCCGGTTGTCATGGGCCAAAAGATATCCTTTAATTATGGGTCAAAGGTAACCCTTTGCCTGATACGGCAGGCTTATGTGGAGGAGGCATGTTGGAAAGTAAGTCTCACATCGTCTACCTCATTGTCTTGGTAATGGTTTAAACACCTATTGGGAAGAAAGGCATGAGAAAATGACCTTACAATGGCCTTGGTGACAAAAGCTCACATCAAATATAACAAATGAAAATCATAAGGGATATAGTGAAAATATAAGGCAAAGTTTCGCATCAAACAGAGAAAGAAAACAACACTGATTAATGGCACTTAAACTTACATCTATTTTCCTGTTCAGCTATCCTCTTTTGGCCGACTTAACATAACAACAAGTAATTAACACATCAAAATTCCCATTAAATCCAATATTGCAATCATACTAAGTATATTTTATTTTATTTCGATAATATTCTCCCATGTGGTAGATTCCATAACGTCGATTCAAAATTCGACTGAAAATCACATGTTGATTAATAATTAATACATTACACCTCAATGAAAATAGTTGGGACACAATAAGGAGTGCTAGATTTGATCTCACAATATGTTGGTATCCTAAATTTTCTTACCCTAATCCAACTTCTATCCTAATGATCCTTTCCTATAGTGACAGTCGAATTATCTAGTATAGAAATATGAGATCCAGATTCATCTGATAATTTAAAAATAAAATTTAATTAGACATCACTTAAAATCTGAGTTATGAAAACTTTTTAAATAGTAGTTCAATTCATGAATTTGAGGCCTATATTCATTTGATAATTTAAAAATAAACTTTAATTAGACATAATTTAAAATTTGAACGATAAAATATTTTAAATAACACATGTCATCATTTCACCCTCATGATCCAGATTCATCCAAATCATATTAGAGGGCATGAGAAATTATTGGATGCTAATAATTTAGTATGAGAGTAATGTCACTATCAGTGTGAGAGTAATACTCTCAAATGTAATATCACTATCCAAAACCATTTTTCATTTAATAAAAGGAGATGGATAGAATATTAATGAAAGCATCAGAATTCAAATCTCTACAAAATGCTCTTCTCCCTCTTACACTATTTTCTAAAGAGATTAGTGGTTGAGAAATCTTATGTGAACACAAAAAAAAAATGTCATTTTAATAAAAATAATTGTTGTCTGAGTTCTAGGCACGAGTGAAAACATGTCATGCTCAACCTATTAGAAATGATAAAAATATACACCTCATGTGTTATTACAAAAAATATATATATAAGAAGTATCCATAATAATAAATTATTGGTAGGTGTGTATCATGATATCCACCGGCATATATTCTTATAATTATATATATTTTTAATTAAATATTTTATATGTATTATAATTTTGTACTACTTTAATATTATTGTATATTTTTTATTACTTAATAATGAATTTTGTGATTAAAACATAGTAATAAATTTATCATATCACGTATTATTGTTCAAGTAATAAATATATTTATATATTAATTATTATAAAATATATAAATATATAATTAAATTTAAAAACTCAGTGAGTACTTGCAAATACACACTATCAAGCCAACGAGTGTTGGTTCAAGTGGTACATGTTTGATTCCCCTTAAACAATATCTCGGGTTCGAGTCTTGTGGATGAAAAAATGTCTGCTAAGAGAGTTAGTCTCACATACCTGTAGATCGACTCATACAAGATTGTCTCTAGTGCAATGATACTTTGGGAAACTAAAAAAATAATACTCACTATCAATACTGGTATCCACAAATAAGTGTGGATATAGACATGAGAAAATACTATCCACATCAGCCCCATTATCATCCCTAAACCTGTATAACACATAATAGTGTGAGTCTAACCTATTTAAATCTTTAAAAAATGTAAGGCACACATTTGTTTAAAAGAATTATGATATGCCTTTAAATATAACAACTCAGCTTTAAATAAGAATATTTAACACTAACAATTACATTACCTTTTTTATGTTCATACTCAACCTAAATTAATTTTAATTATATTAAACTAATATAACACTTAATTTGTTAAACATAATAGGTATTTTAGAAACCCTAACTCCTTAAACAAACCAATTATTAAAAAGACTAACCAAAGATGAACTCTTAAGTCCTAAATAGTCCGGCCCATGATATGCTATAGTTGCATCCCACAAAGAGAAAGTTGAATGTTATATTACTTAGTTTGAAGTTGACTAACACTAATTTCATGAACGACATCCCGTTTACTCTGCTATTCCTCGCAAACTCATTTCCCTTCATAATCTCGACGTTACATAAACCACCACCCTTTCCTTCTATTTTATAACTACTCACACACTCTAAAAGCTTCTTTGTTTTTCTCTCTCTCGCTCAAACGGTACGTCGTTTATGCCTTCTCATGCTTCTTTTGTTTATTATCCAATTCAATGAAAATTCACGTCGTTTTTTTATTCCTATGGTTTCAGAATATAATTGCAGATCTGTATTTGGATTTGGTTTCAGCATAAGTTTTTTTGAAGTTATTTGTTTATGAGTTGAGTATTACTGTTGCAATTTCTGTATTTATTATCTATAGGAGTAATGGATCTGATGAGAATTTTTGTATTTCGATTTTTGTAATGTATTTGTGGTTATGATTGAAGTTAATCTTTGTTTCAGTGTCTCTATATGGTGAATTTCAATGTCCATCACCTTGTCCTTGTAACATTTGTATTTTGTTTTCAATTTTTTTGGTTTTTTTGAACAAGAAAGGAAAATGAAAGAGCTCCTCATAAGAAACTAAGAATCTATTTATTCTTAACTATGATTATTCTCTTCTGCAGATGTTAACTTTCTGGATTGAAATGCCAATTGATGAAATTTCATTATTATTATTATTATTTATTCCTTTTTGTTAAGACATTGTAGAGAGGGTTTAGGGGAATGACTTTGCTATATTCCGGGATGAGAATTGAACCTCTAGACTTGTATCAATAGTGGAACTGGGAAATACTATGGTATCATTTGATGCATAGATAGAAATCATAGAATAGATTGGAACAAGTGTCCTCTCATGTTTTATTTGGTTCCACCCTTTTAGAGTTTCAGTGTAACATTTTGCTCCACTTTTTAACACATTTTCTTTTTGTAAACTATTCCAAACATAGGATAGAACTCATGTTCTTTTTCGATCCGTTCTAGCATATCTACCAAACACTGCCTTAGAGTTACAACTCATTGGTTCTTGTTGTTTTCTTTGTATAAGAAGTCTGTGTATATGAAATATAAACACATGTGGTCTACTTGGTTATGATAGTTTATTTACCGTCCAAAGTGGATCTATTTTTTTTTTGACTAAGTTCTTAAAAAAACATTTTTCTGTGGACTAGGAAGCATTTTAGTATATTTTTAGGAATGTGTGCTTCACTGACAATTTATTTTTCCATGCAGATCGAGCGGTGAGATTTTTAATTTAGTGATACGATTCATTGCATGCAAGCAGAGCAGTGAAAAATCCATTTCGATTATTTGAAGCTCTAGTTCAATATGCCTTCCGAAACAAAAGGTGATAGGAAGGCTACCCTTGATGCAGCATCCTGGTTTTTCAATGTAGTAACATCTGTAGGAATAATCCTCGTGAATAAAGCCCTGATGGCTAAATATGGTTTCAGTTTTGGTATGGCCTCACGACTTTTTAGATATTCTTCCCCCTCTCTTATGAATTTTCCTTGGCCATCATGCCTTTACAATTTAAAACATGTCATTTTTGTCATCTGTGTTATTAGGATAAACTACCAATCACGTGCTTTCTTTTTTGGTTTAACATATGATTGTTTTTGTTTTTGAGTCTGGAGAAAATTTGTATCCAGTGCTTGTTATAGGCTTGATATTTCATGTATATATTCCACTTCATATTATCAGTTACTTCATTTAGATTGTACAACTTTAGTAGCTTTCCCTGGCTGCTCTTGAGGATGAGTTTAATCTGAGTTAATTATATAAGTTACCTGACAGACTCGGAGATTAGCATGAAATTGGATTACAAAAAGATCATAAAGAGTGGCATTGGATTTGGCATGGTGTTTGGTTAGAAACTATGCTATATAGACTTTGAATAGTTTACTCCTCGTGTAGATATCATTCTCTATGCACAAATGAAACTGTTGCTTTAAGTTAAAATGCTTTGATTATGTTCTGACTTTATTGATAATGTGCATCATAAACTCTTCCTAGTATTTGAAAGAAGCATCTATTGTATCTAGTTGGTATTTGAATAGTGATGATTTTTTTTGATGATGCTTGAATAGGGAGGAATATAGTGAAAAAGAGATATAGATGGAAATCTAAACACAAGGGTAAACGATAAATTTACGCTTCCTCATTATTGCTTCCCGATGATATGCTGATGTTGTACACTCCTCATAAAATTTATGATGTGGTATTCAAAGCACTGCTGTAGTTCTTCAATACTTCAGACTGGGAGAGCGGGAAATAAGACACTTTGTCATAAACCAAGTCTTCAAAATGGGCATTTACATGTAAATCCTATTTAATGGCTTCCCAAAAAGAAATGTTGGTGTTTCTGTCTCTTTACTTTTTGGGCTCTCCCCATCTGATCTACTCTTCTTGCTAAGACTTCTAATGGTCTTATCCTCAGATAGCAAAACCTCTTAAATGATCCTATTACTTATTTTCTTAATAGGTGCTACTTCTACTTTCTTTCAAAATTCCCATGCATTCATTCCTAATTTTATCTTTTCTTTATGTCCTCTCATCCTCGCAACATCCTCATCTTTGCAACACTGAACTAGTAAACTTATAGTCTTATACTCTTGTTGTCTTTTTACTGCCGAACATTCAGTACCATAAAGCATCACAGGTCTTATCATTATGCAGTAAAACTATCCTATAAGCTTGAATGTTCACATATAACACCTAAAATATTTCTCCATTTCATCTCCCCATGTTGAATTATATGGTTTATATGTCCCTCTATTTCTCCATCATTTTGTATGAGAGATTGAAGATACCTAGACCAAACAAGTTTTTATATGGTATAATAAAGATAGACGTTGAAAGTCTGTAGGAATTTTTTAATTGACTTTCTCATTTGCTTATTTATGTTTAGATTGGTTATAGTATCATCATTATATATCCTATCACTACAACAGCCTTAAAATACTGAGAATGACATTGGATGGATGATCAATTAAAAATCTCTTCTACAACTAGTCATCCAAAGAAGAATTTGGTTTATGGTTTCCTCTTACATAACTTGTAAGGCTACAGATTGCTTCTGAACTTTTTGCATGAGTCCTGAGACCTGACATTATATATCACATATTATTATGCAGCTACAACTTTAACCGGTTTGCATTTTGCCACAACAACCTTGTTGACTACTATTCTTAAGTCGCTAGGATATATCCAGAACTCCCATATTCCATTAGCTGATATCATCAAATTTGTCTTATTTGCAAATTTCTCCATTGTCGGAATGAATGTGAGTTTAATGTGGAATTCTGTTGGTTTCTATCAGGTATGTTCGGGCCTTTTTTGACTTTTTTAAAGAAAAAACTTAGGCTTTTGTAAACTGTCCATTTGATGTAGATAAATATTAATGATTCTTTCCTTTGAATACTATTTTCTAAAGAGATTAGTGGTTGAGAAATCTTATGTGAACACAAAAAAAAAATGTCATTTTAATAAAAATAATTGTTGTCTGAGTTCTAGGCACGAGTGAAAACATGTCATGCTCAACCTATTAGAAATGATAAAAATATACACCTCATGTGTTATTACAAAAAATATATATATAAGAAGTATCCATAATAATAAATTATTGGTAGGTGTGTATCATGATATCCACCGGCATATATTCTTATAATTATATATATTTTTAATTAAATATTTTATATGTATTATAATTTTGTACTACTTTAATATTATTGTATATTTTTTATTACTTAATAATGAATTTTGTGATTAAAACATAGTAATAAATTTATCATATCACGTATTATTGTTCAAGTAATAAATATATTTATATATTAATTATTATAAAATATATAAATATATAATTAAATTTAAAAACTCAGTGAGTACTTGCAAATACACACTATCAAGCCAACGAGTGTTGGTTCAAGTGGTACATGTTTGATTCCCCTTAAACAATATCTCGGGTTCGAGTCTTGTGGATGAAAAAATGTCTGCTAAGAGAGTTAGTCTCACATACCTGTAGATCGACTCATACAAGATTGTCTCTAGTGCAATGATACTTTGGGAAACTAAAAAAATAATACTCACTATCAATACTGGTATCCACAAATAAGTGTGGATATAGACATGAGAAAATACTATCCACATCAGCCCCATTATCATCCCTAAACCTGTATAACACATAATAGTGTGAGTCTAACCTATTTAAATCTTTAAAAAATGTAAGGCACACATTTGTTTAAAAGAATTATGATATGCCTTTAAATATAACAACTCAGCTTTAAATAAGAATATTTAACACTAACAATTACATTACCTTTTTTATGTTCATACTCAACCTAAATTAATTTTAATTATATTAAACTAATATAACACTTAATTTGTTAAACATAATAGGTATTTTAGAAACCCTAACTCCTTAAACAAACCAATTATTAAAAAGACTAACCAAAGATGAACTCTTAAGTCCTAAATAGTCCGGCCCATGATATGCTATAGTTGCATCCCACAAAGAGAAAGTTGAATGTTATATTACTTAGTTTGAAGTTGACTAACACTAATTTCATGAACGACATCCCGTTTACTCTGCTATTCCTCGCAAACTCATTTCCCTTCATAATCTCGACGTTACATAAACCACCACCCTTTCCTTCTATTTTATAACTACTCACACACTCTAAAAGCTTCTTTGTTTTTCTCTCTCTCGCTCAAACGGTACGTCGTTTATGCCTTCTCATGCTTCTTTTGTTTATTATCCAATTCAATGAAAATTCACGTCGTTTTTTTATTCCTATGGTTTCAGAATATAATTGCAGATCTGTATTTGGATTTGGTTTCAGCATAAGTTTTTTTGAAGTTATTTGTTTATGAGTTGAGTATTACTGTTGCAATTTCTGTATTTATTATCTATAGGAGTAATGGATCTGATGAGAATTTTTGTATTTCGATTTTTGTAATGTATTTGTGGTTATGATTGAAGTTAATCTTTGTTTCAGTGTCTCTATATGGTGAATTTCAATGTCCATCACCTTGTCCTTGTAACATTTGTATTTTGTTTTCAATTTTTTTGGTTTTTTTGAACAAGAAAGGAAAATGAAAGAGCTCCTCATAAGAAACTAAGAATCTATTTATTCTTAACTATGATTATTCTCTTCTGCAGATGTTAACTTTCTGGATTGAAATGCCAATTGATGAAATTTCATTATTATTATTATTATTTATTCCTTTTTGTTAAGACATTGTAGAGAGGGTTTAGGGGAATGACTTTGCTATATTCCGGGATGAGAATTGAACCTCTAGACTTGTATCAATAGTGGAACTGGGAAATACTATGGTATCATTTGATGCATAGATAGAAATCATAGAATAGATTGGAACAAGTGTCCTCTCATGTTTTATTTGGTTCCACCCTTTTAGAGTTTCAGTGTAACATTTTGCTCCACTTTTTAACACATTTTCTTTTTGTAAACTATTCCAAACATAGGATAGAACTCATGTTCTTTTTCGATCCGTTCTAGCATATCTACCAAACACTGCCTTAGAGTTACAACTCATTGGTTCTTGTTGTTTTCTTTGTATAAGAAGTCTGTGTATATGAAATATAAACACATGTGGTCTACTTGGTTATGATAGTTTATTTACCGTCCAAAGTGGATCTATTTTTTTTTTGACTAAGTTCTTAAAAAAACATTTTTCTGTGGACTAGGAAGCATTTTAGTATATTTTTAGGAATGTGTGCTTCACTGACAATTTATTTTTCCATGCAGATCGAGCGGTGAGATTTTTAATTTAGTGATACGATTCATTGCATGCAAGCAGAGCAGTGAAAAATCCATTTCGATTATTTGAAGCTCTAGTTCAATATGCCTTCCGAAACAAAAGGTGATAGGAAGGCTACCCTTGATGCAGCATCCTGGTTTTTCAATGTAGTAACATCTGTAGGAATAATCCTCGTGAATAAAGCCCTGATGGCTAAATATGGTTTCAGTTTTGGTATGGCCTCACGACTTTTTAGATATTCTTCCCCCTCTCTTATGAATTTTCCTTGGCCATCATGCCTTTACAATTTAAAACATGTCATTTTTGTCA
Source organism: Lupinus angustifolius (assembly GCF_001865875.1). Taxonomy (NCBI): domain Eukaryota; kingdom Viridiplantae; phylum Streptophyta; class Magnoliopsida; order Fabales; family Fabaceae; genus Lupinus; species Lupinus angustifolius. The sequence goes on from NW_017719332.1 coordinate 48,617, forward strand.
TCTGTGTTATTAGGATAAACTACCAATCACGTGCTTTCTTTTTTGGTTTAACATATGATTGTTTTTGTTTTTGAGTCTGGAGAAAATTTGTATCCAGTGCTTGTTATAGGCTTGATATTTCATGTATATATTCCACTTCATATTATCAGTTACTTCATTTAGATTGTACAACTTTAGTAGCTTTCCCTGGCTGCTCTTGAGGATGAGTTTAATCTGAGTTAATTATATAAGTTACCTGACAGACTCGGAGATTAGCATGAAATTGGATTACAAAAAGATCATAAAGAGTGGCATTGGATTTGGCATGGTGTTTGGTTAGAAACTATGCTATATAGACTTTGAATAGTTTACTCCTCGTGTAGATATCATTCTCTATGCACAAATGAAACTGTTGCTTTAAGTTAAAATGCTTTGATTATGTTCTGACTTTATTGATAATGTGCATCATAAACTCTTCCTAGTATTTGAAAGAAGCATCTATTGTATCTAGTTGGTATTTGAATAGTGATGATTTTTTTTGATGATGCTTGAATAGGGAGGAATATAGTGAAAAAGAGATATAGATGGAAATCTAAACACAAGGGTAAACGATAAATTTACGCTTCCTCATTATTGCTTCCCGATGATATGCTGATGTTGTACACTCCTCATAAAATTTATGATGTGGTATTCAAAGCACTGCTGTAGTTCTTCAATACTTCAGACTGGGAGAGCGGGAAATAAGACACTTTGTCATAAACCAAGTCTTCAAAATGGGCATTTACATGTAAATCCTATTTAATGGCTTCCCAAAAAGAAATGTTGGTGTTTCTGTCTCTTTACTTTTTGGGCTCTCCCCATCTGATCTACTCTTCTTGCTAAGACTTCTAATGGTCTTATCCTCAGATAGCAAAACCTCTTAAATGATCCTATTACTTATTTTCTTAATAGGTGCTACTTCTACTTTCTTTCAAAATTCCCATGCATTCATTCCTAATTTTATCTTTTCTTTATGTCCTCTCATCCTCGCAACATCCTCATCTTTGCAACACTGAACTAGTAAACTTATAGTCTTATACTCTTGTTGTCTTTTTACTGCCGAACATTCAGTACCATAAAGCATCACAGGTCTTATCATTATGCAGTAAAACTATCCTATAAGCTTGAATGTTCACATATAACACCTAAAATATTTCTCCATTTCATCTCCCCATGTTGAATTATATGGTTTATATGTCCCTCTATTTCTCCATCATTTTGTATGAGAGATTGAAGATACCTAGACCAAACAAGTTTTTATATGGTATAATAAAGATAGACGTTGAAAGTCTGTAGGAATTTTTTAATTGACTTTCTCATTTGCTTATTTATGTTTAGATTGGTTATAGTATCATCATTATATATCCTATCACTACAACAGCCTTAAAATACTGAGAATGACATTGGATGGATGATCAATTAAAAATCTCTTCTACAACTAGTCATCCAAAGAAGAATTTGGTTTATGGTTTCCTCTTACATAACTTGTAAGGCTACAGATTGCTTCTGAACTTTTTGCATGAGTCCTGAGACCTGACATTATATATCACATATTATTATGCAGCTACAACTTTAACCGGTTTGCATTTTGCCACAACAACCTTGTTGACTACTATTCTTAAGTCGCTAGGATATATCCAGAACTCCCATATTCCATTAGCTGATATCATCAAATTTGTCTTATTTGCAAATTTCTCCATTGTCGGAATGAATGTGAGTTTAATGTGGAATTCTGTTGGTTTCTATCAGGTATGTTCGGGCCTTTTTTGACTTTTTTAAAGAAAAAACTTAGGCTTTTGTAAACTGTCCATTTGATGTAGATAAATATTAATGATTCTTTCCTTTGAATAAATTTGTCAGATTGCTAAGCTGAGTATGATTCCAGTATCTTGTTTCCTGGAAGTTGTCTTGGACAAAGTGAGATATTCAAGGGACACAAAACTTAGCATTACTTTGGTTCTGCTTGGTGTTGCTGTCTGTACAGTTACCGATGTCAGTGTCAATGCTAAGGGTTTCATTGCTGCTGCAATAGCAGTTTGGAGCACGGCACTGCAGCAGTATGTAAGTAACACACTAACAGTTTATCAAAGCCTGCATACTGGTTCGGGACTGTGGGGATAAACTTTTTCCTCGTGCATTTCTAAAATTGGTGAATGCTCACTTTCAGCTTCATGATGCTTGTTAGTAACATTTATGTGTATAAGAATTAACAGCTGGGTGTGGATCTAAGAAAGACTAACTGGGAATCCTTTAACAATTTTTTTTAAAATCTGGATTTACATCACTGACTGTATTCTCAGATGCATCTTCTAGAATAGATTTAGATGTTTTAGTTTATTAAAATTCTAACTCTTCCTGTTTTATTGGTGTGCAATGGTCTAGATTTTTTGAGCTGATATTTACATTACATTTTGTGCAGTATGTGCATTTTCTTCAGAGGAAGTATTCTGTTGGATCGTTTAACTTGCTTGGCCACACTGCACCAGCACAGGCAGCAAGTTTATTGCTAGTAGGCCCCTTTATGGACTATTGGTTGACAAGCAAACGAGTTGATGCCTACAACTATAGTTTGACATCTACTGTAAGTTACTCTTTCCTTTCCTTTCCTTTTCTTTTAATGTTTGATTGTGAGGAGGAAGGCGAGCAGGAGCTTGTGAGACTTATTTATAACAGGTTTAGGCTGCCATATTCTGTGGGGTGGAACGTTTTGATAACCTGCATTTATTTTATGGTGGCTATCACTTGCATGCTGAATTTCATATCCATATTAGAAGTTCACATTCATTCTACATGTCGCTTATCACATAACTGGGTGCCAAAATTGCTGCCTAAATTCAGTTTTCGGTTTCTGAATGACAAAGAGAAGTTTATATCACTTGCTTCACTTGGCTAAGCAATAACTAATTCACAATGCTTCACAAATCACAACAAACCCAATTTTCAATTTACAAGTTCTGTAAGCATTGCTTGCAGCCACAAGTTCTACTAGTATTCTTCCGTTAGGAGTTTCCAGATTGGCTAGTTTTCTAAAAATGGTCACTTGGTCAGTAAATTGCATTTGAAGTTCTAGGTGTTCTATATCCAGATAACTTTCTTTCGTGCACATCATTGAGTTAAATTAACCTTTCAGCCTTTTTCAAAAAGTGAAGTATCTTTCTTAACATGCATTCCCATGTAACCTTCCCTCTTTCTAACCCCTCTGACAGATGTTAGTTAACTTTAGCGTCCAGATAATTGCATCTCTTTGTAAAAATCTAAGCACATTTTTTCTAGTCTTTTCTTCCAGAATGTTTGAAAGCAGAAAGAAGAACCTAATTTAGAAAAGTGGCACACGAATATAAGCTTTGTACTGCATGGAGTTTACCTAATCGGTGAATTCTTTAGTTTCATTTCCACCCATACCATGACTTTAAAATGACTAACTTCAATCCAGAACTCAGTTACTGAATGTCAGGTTCTTTGCATTATTGATGTGACCATTTTAGTCAATAAAAAGTTTGCACGTCATGAGCAATTTTCTGATAAGAACTTGAGATGCATCTGAAATTTCTGTCATTTACAATCTGGAGGGGAGACTATCCTTTGAATCTCTATACTTTGTTTAAAGTTTCTTCTGAAGCTTGACGGTTTTAATTAGATTTATCTAATTTTGTTTCTGTATACAACTCTTATGCTCCCATTTATGACTTCTTGAAGTATTGCTTGTTATCGACCTTAATTTTCAAATATTCTAGGATGATTTCTTTGGCTTCTGTTGTTGCTTAAGCCAAATGAAAATTATAATTATCAAGTGAGCTTGTCCATCAACTCACGTTAAAGGCTTGAAAGACAATCATCCATGTAAACATGCATGCATCTCTATAGTGGGACCATGCATACAGCTCTAATTTATATTCGGAGTAGTGCATGTGTAGTGAATAACTAATTGCTTGCCATACACACAAATTCTGAGGGTGCCCATCTCGGTTTAATTTATATCCAAATCTGGTTCTAGTTTAGCTGTCATTGCATTTTTAAGTAGATTTGGATCCTATCCTTTTCCTAAGGAATTTTTTATTATTATTTGAGAAACAATAATTCATTCTGTGGAGGGGCCAACTGTTTCCTGTACAAGTATCATACACTGCACAAGCATTGTTTGTCTCTGTCTCTGAAAATGACATTGGCAGTTTCCTAAAGAAAGGGAGAGTAATCCAAAAATGGATACATTGTGTCAACATTATAAATATTGTACAGTGTACCTACAGTTAAAAAATATAAATACTTTAGCAACTGGAACACTATTATTGAACTGAGCTGCACCTGATGTCTGCAGCTTTTCATCATTCTGTCTTGCACCATCGCGGTAGGGACAAACCTTAGCCAGTTCATCTGCATTGGGAGGTTTACGGCTGTAACGTTCCAAGTCCTTGGCCATATGAAGACTATTCTGGTTCTAATCTTAGGATTCATTTTCTTTGGAAAAGAGGGTCTCAATCTGCAAGTAGTTTTAGGCATGCTTATTGCAATAGCGGGAATGATTTGGTATGGCAATGCTTCTTCTAAGCCAGGAGGGAAAGAACGTCGCAGCTTTTCCATCCCTATCACCAAAACGCCAGATTATAGTGCAGTACCTTTGTCTGATGTACCGGATGAGAAGTTATAGAAAATAGTATAAATTCACAAGAAGAGCAAGTGGTGGAACTTCCGGTGAAGTGCATGTGAGCTGATTCATTTTCTTTACACTCAGTGGGAATCCCCAATTATTTATAGATCGTAGTCATTAATCTTTGCTTTTACATTCAGTTGTTAGTGAGGGAAGGGAAAGGACAACTCATTGTTAAAGAGAAGAAAAATCTACATTATTTTCCATCTTATTTTGGTAATTGTATTCCATTTTTCCATAATAGAAAATCTTACTGTTATTTTTGGTCTGTTTGAACGTTGGAATAAGAGTTGAATAAGAATTGAAACTCAGTTTTTATTTCATTCAGCTAATGTTTAGAGAACATAGGAATTGAGTTACCATTCCCAATGAATTGCCAAGATTGCTTGTTCAATGGAAACTGCTGGTGATGGTCAATGCACACCATTGATGACTACAGATACGGTGGGTAGCCGAGGTTGGAGGACAGCACTGTCATCAATGGTAACCGGAGAACACCACTAATGACCGTGGTTGATGGATACCACTAGCAACGGCATCCTAGCAAGGTAGTCAAAAGATGTCCCTAGTAGCTTGGACATTATCATCTATAATAGTTGTCAAAATGTGATAAAGATAATTAAAATATATATTTACATTTTTTTTACTTGGAATTATAACTTTTAGAATCTATGTAAAATTTTAAATAATATTATTTTTAAATTTTATGAATTAAATTTAGAAATAATAATTCATACACAATGAAAGTAATTGGAATTGACTCATCCAATTTCTCAATTTAATTATAATTATATGAATGTAATTCTGTTTTCAAAAAGGTTGCTGTGCTGAAATAAGCAACTTTACTAACGCTTAAAAAACATCACAGGCAGAGGAGTTAAAAATAAATAAAATGTGCATGTGTGCCTTGACCTCCCACAGCATGGGCGTGCTTATGGACCCAGTTGAATCTTGTAGATTATTTGTGGCACAAACTACATTGCAAAACCACTAATCTATGTGGGCCTCGGAATCAGAGTTATAAGAGCATGATAATTATCAATAATTTGAATATATATAAAAAAATGTGTAGCAAAGTGTCCCACAACCAGAGTGAAAGACATTATAATTATCAATAATTCGTGACATATAAAATATTGAATTGAATTTTGTCTCTATTGATAGATATTTTTCATTGATGAACTCCTAACCTCTTATTTATAGAATTGAGTGATATATACTTATTCTAAATCTTTTTGTCAAAAATAAAGAGTTATGCTATCTTTGGTTTAAGAAAGAAAATAGTAGAAAATATTATGATTTTTGTAGTTATTTGGTATAGAAGAAATTGAAAGTAAAGTAAAAGGAAACAAAAATGTTTATATGGGAAATGGCATAAATGAAGATGAAGTTTTGATATATTGAAGATAGATTAAGGGCAAAAAAATTCATTTTCTTCCCGTATTGATCATGATTGTAATTTCCAATGATATGAGGATCAAATCATATGAGCGTTGACCGAATTGCCCACGAATGAGATATTGGACTGTGAAAATTATGATATAACCACATAACCAAGAATAACTTAGGATGTAAATAAGATGATTTACTTAAAATTAAAAAATAAAAGTGAAGAGATGAAACTCCAATATTGTGCATCATTATATTAAAAAGTATAAACTTCTAATATAATTATATATAATTTTTAATTATAATTATGCATTTATTTATATAGTTATTAATTATATATGATATCAGTCGGTCTCGATCTAACAAGTTATACTTCAAACCTTTTTGAGTTTGATATTCGGGTTGGATTTCATAACTCCCGGCTCATTTCTATTTGACCTTTTCCTCTTTATTTTATTGATACCAAAGTTGTATTTTCAATTGGAAGAGTTTTATTTATTATAGAAATAGGACAAGATGTCTCCTATTCTGTTTGCTGTAGGAAACTTCAATTATATCATGGGTATGAGGAAGTATCCTCTCTACCACAGCTATTAAACATAAAAATAAATACAATGTGTCATGATATTTTATCTTTTATTTATTATAAATGACATTTGTATTTTTTTATCGTGATGAAATGACATTTTTGTGGATAAAAGCTAAAGTAAAATCTATCATTTCCAATACTGTCGAGGAGAATTACATTTTTTTTTGGTCCTAAAAATGGTATTAATACATGTAACGTTTATTTATAATTGATCAAAATATATATATATATATATAATTTAAAAGATTAATAATTAAATATTTTTTGACCAATCACAAATGACAAATTTTTTGGATGAAAAAATGCATGGCTCTCTCGTTCAATGGTCAATGTTAGGTAAAAGAGCACAGTAAATACCTAAAGTTATGTTAGGTGGACTTCAGAGTAACGTAATAATCCAGAATAATAGAAGTACTTTTGTGGAAGGTTTTTGTAAGATTCACTTGCTATGGTCCCAACAACAGCTAGATCTGCATATTTAACACAACACTTTAATGACAATGTGAAAACAGGTCCTGTAGAAAAGGCCTGCTTTCTGCTGAGACATAGGGAATGATGCATTCATTAATATCAGTAAAAATTAAGCTAAAACTCATATTTAAGACATCATATACCAGTACTTTTGTGTCAGCACCAGGTTCTATCACGAGCTCAAAAAATAGGACTTTAGAACTTTTTTCTTTGGGTTGAAAAATGTCTTTACTATTTTGTTTTCACTTGAATAATGAAAATATAATAGGGTTTGGAAAACATATAAAAATAGTAGTTAGATGGAAAAAAAACTGGAAACCAATTTACGTTATTTTATTATTTTACTTTAATTAGTCCTGTATCATTATTTATTTACCCTCATGTATTTTTGTGAGCAATATATTCGTACCTTAAAAAAAATACTATGAGCCGTACTTCAAACACCTAGTAATTATTATTTTATTATTATTCACAAAATTTGAATATTTTGCATAAGAAAAAAATAGACATCGATAAACGTAGCTAGACTTGGATATATGTTCAAAAATACATTTTAAGCATACCTAGTTCTAGCTGACTATTAATGAAATAATTCAGTTAAAGTATTGGTTTAATTCATTAATTTTTAATATTTGATAAACATATTGTTTTCCAATGAAAAATATTTTTTTATTTCTGAAATAGGTATATTCATTAATGTATTAAGACCAATGGTTAAGGATTAAAAAGTTTGTATTGAAAAAACTAAACACATCATTTTCTTCCACCACAAGCTTAACATTTTAAAATCTTTTATTAATATTTTGTGTGAAATAGATATTCTTAAAGATAGTGCTAGTTTTTTATAGACAATATTAGTATACTCCAACCTTCAACATTTTTATCAATATATTTCTTAAACTTTTTATTCTAACTACTTTACCATTCTATGACTTGAAAAATAGTCCCATAGTGGTAGTTAACATTCTTTATAATTGTGAGTCTAATTATATTATCTGTTTTCTATGGTTAAGTAGTATTTTTTTGTATTATCAAATATAACTTCTCCTAACAAGTATCGCTCCAAGAGTCATTATATATGGAGGTAACAAGATGTTGATTTTTTTTATTTCTCCAACTAGGAGTCACTGTATATTTAGTTGAATAAATTAAATCTCATACCTAACAGCTAATTATTTAAAAAAATATATTAGTATGTTGACGTAGGGAAATTAAAAATATAGTCTACTATATATATTTATTTAATTTTTTGTATTAATTAATTTTAAGGGTAATAAAATTTCAAATTTGGCTTCTTGAGTTGTTTACCCAGGCCCGTTCATTCTCCGGTTCTTGACTTGCTTATTACCCATGGGCCGTTCATTCGTTAATGATTGCAGTTTTTGTTCTCCGGAATGTAACAAAAAAACATGTTAATGTAACAAAAAAACATGTTAATAAAACAGTATTGAATAATTAATGCTTCACCCATTTTAAAATAATTTTTATTATTCAAGTTGATACTTATTTTGAAATGAAGGGACTAATAGTATTTCAAAATAGTGATGATATCAGAAATAGGAAACTAACCCAAAAGAAAAGCTGTCAAAGTAGAAAGATAAATACTCATTTTATTTTATCATGTTTTTCGATTTTACTAATTTGGTCCTCAAAAATTAAAACATCCAAAATGATCTAAAAAAATTTAAATATGGACAAAGTTAATCATTTTTAGTATGTTTTACAACACCTAATATGAACTAGTTTGATTATAAAAGAATTAATTTGACCCACATTGAATTTTTGTGTGATCATTTTGAGTTTTTTCAATTTTTGAGCGACTACACTGATAAGGTCGAAAAACATGAGAGATAAATGAGTATTTACTGAAAAAGAATTTTGTACCTCCAAAAATTTAAATAGGTTGAACTTACAAAAGATCTCATGGTATGAACAAATTAAGACCGACAATTTATCGAATACACTTGATATTGATTTGAAGCTCGACTTATTATTTAACTTGATAAACTTGATTCATGAAACGAACGAGTTGAATTTTAACTAAAATTTGAGTTCATTAAATAAATGAGCCGACTTGAACAAATTATAGTTTGATTCACAATGTTCATAAGTTGACTCAATTATATATATATATAGATAATCTTTAAATTCATAAATATTTAATATATATATATATATATATTATTTGTATGTATATTAATGATCATCACTCGAACTAGTGAGTGACCTAAATGTGAGCTTGTTAACCCACTCAAAAGTAGATGAACTTTAATAGAGCCCATATTGAGCTAAAAAACAATTGGCATTGAACTCAAATTGGAACTCGAGTCAAACTAATTCTTAAAAAGTTCAGCAAAACTAAGTCAGATTTCAACTAGAATCAATATGTTTGAAAAATGAATATTAATTTTATTTATTTGAGATAATAGGAAATTTAGTCATTAACTTAGTCCTACACAAAATTCATAAACTTTAGTCGTGTATTTGGCCAAATTACTCATTCAAAAAATTCAAGACCATATTAATATCCAGAAGATTAAATTTCTCACCAACTTTGTCATCCGATAGATAACCAAAAAAGGCCTATACTATTTATTTATACACTATTTTTTAGTTTTTATTATTAAAGTAGAATTTCTAATCAAAGCAATTATATATATATATATATAATTACTATTAGTTTTATAATCAAATAAATATTGGAATTTAATAAAAAAAGTATTAATTTTATAATTACTTATTTAGTTCTCTACATAGTTTGGTTAAATATGTGTACTTATTCATAATAATTATTAATCTTATAATTATTTACGTATTTAGTTATTTATAATTAATTTATAAGTTTTAATATGCATTTTAGTGTGCTGCACTGACCGGAGAATTATTGAGATTTCTTCTGTTTATAAAAAGCAACTATAAGTTTTTTCTTCTAAAAAGTGGTTTCCAAACATTAACGCTCTTTCCAATTTTTATTCACCAAATGACTGGGACAAAAATCTACATACTATCTAAAAAGTTATAAGCTCGTGTTTCACTGGTGCCCTTATAATTGTACACTTGCTATTTCTTTCTTGTCTCTATTTCTATACTCCATTTTCAATTCTATAAAGCTGTTTTTTTGTTTAAACACTTCTTAAGATTAGTATAAAAAGATTTTGCCCTAAAGGACCGTTAATGTAAGTCAACAATGTTAAAAAGTTCAAATTTTCACAATTGAAGTCATTTATAACCTCTATACTTTTGCTATGGAACTTATATATATATATATATATATATAAATAAATAAATAAATAAATGTTTTTTGAGTTAGCCCCATACTCTATGACACTGCCGTGGGAAGACAAAAAGGATCTGACAGGCTTCATGACCCATAGAAAAAACCTAATAAGACTCGAAATACTTCTTAATCATATCATAATTGCTAAAATAAGTGATATCATGGTAATGTGACCAAAGTTAACTAGTTAAGTGAAAAACCATCCTCTCTCTCTCTAGAAATTACATTGTTCATTTCCAAAATAATATGGTAGGGTCGCTTTCAAAAGGTCTTGGCATTCATATGGCATTGATTTTCAATCTCATTTCTCATTTTACTTGTTATTGTTATTTGATGCAAAGAAATACCAAAAAGATTGTGAGACCCACCAACCCTATTCCACTTTCCTCTCGCTCCATATCTCTATTAAGTGATGATAAAGCACCACATAATAATCATAGAACTTTCATTAACACACCCTTCTTATTTAATTTAAGTAAAAGGACTTAGACCCTCTTATCCCTTACCCTATGCACACGCCCTTAATAACTTACCCCACCCACTACTCATTCATTTTCTTCAATGCTTTGGAACCCCAATAGTCTTTTCTTCAATGTTCTCTCACCTAGATAGATTTGATGCAATTACTACTTAATAACACAAGGTACTTGGCCAGTTGGCACCAACATCTCTAGTCCTACAATGTAGGACCATCCAACTCTTAAATTATTTTATGCGCGTGCTTGTGCACGTGTGGTGTCCTCTCTATCTCTATCCTCATTGATCATTGATTCTCCTATTCCCTCTTAATTGGTTTGGTGCAACACTTTTTCATAATTCCTCACACCACAATTTAATTAACATCATCATTAATTTAAATATTAAAGAAAGTAGAATTGAATGATATAGAATTACCCTAGTTAATTAAGGTGGGATTTAAATGGGTATGCTTGAATTCATATTCTTAGAAGTGTGCTAGACTTTTTGACACTCTTATGTCGTGTGATCTCATTTAATTAAGACCTCTTAAAAGGGGAAGAATTAACTTGAACAAGTGTCACTCCCAAGAATCGAACTCTCAACCTCGAGGATCTAGTGAAACCTTATACCACTAGATCAACATCTCGATGATAATCAAGTTAAAGATGAACTACTATGAGAAGAGGAAAAAAATGAAAATATATATTAAGAATCAGACCACATAGTTAGCACTTAATTATTATATCAATAATATTCATTAACTATGTACCAAAATAATATTCATTAACTATAGCTTAACGGAGAATGAAGTGAGGATGGAATTATTCTATTACTATTTCATTCGTCTCAATTTAATTTTACTTTAAGTAAATGCACACAACTTAATAAAATTATTAAAGTTGTTAACAATGATGTTGTATACTGTTTTTTGATTAAATTATTCCTAATAATTTCAAATAATCAATCTTTTTAAGTTTAAAAAAATAGTTTGAATAAGTAGTGTACGGCAATATAAGTTAAGATGACAAAAAATAGGGAAAAAGTAATTAACGCTTTATAATTTTTTTAAGGAGACAAATAATATATAAACACAAAAATAACTATTAAAATTGGTGAATGAAAATAGTTTTCATAAATAAAAAGGGGTCAATTGAAGGGTTCAAGTTAAATTTCAGGTGCCAGTGAATTTACAACGTTGTCTTTTGTAACTTGTATCTAAGCCTGTAAGGTATGTAACATAAGAGTACACATCTAATGTCCCACACTTTGTGTCATCTTATGTGTTATGAGTGTGCGATTGATCAAAAAAATATATTTAATGTAAAATTTAATTATTAAGTATTTTTTCTGACCAATCATAAGCTTATGGCACGTGAAGTGATATAAACTGTAAAACAACAGATGTGCTCCTACACCACAATGGTAGAAAAATGGGTTGAGTCTGGTCACTGTATTTTCTATCAGACCATAGTATTATGCACACCAAATAGATAGTTTGTGGAGAGAGTCACTTAAATAAAAGAGTTAATTTAGGACTCTTGTGGGACTCTTACAATACCTACATACTCATTTGCTTAATCCTAAACATCAACTCCCCAATAGAAAAGACAATTGAATAAAATATTTTTAACTAAGCAACTGAACACATTTTTATATATCAGAAATTGAATAAAATATATTATTGAGAGTTATAAAATGATTTGATAGTTATGTTGAAAAATTAGAATTTAAAAAATGAAGTAAATAAGATTATGGGAATGACACAAGTCACACACCATGATAACTGTCATGACTCAATTCATTAAACTTTTTATCATAACTATCTCACCACTCCCTTCATGAACAACTATCTAACCCAAGTCGGAATCAGGAAACCCCTTTGGGGCTGTCATCGACTATGTATACCATATATATGCACAACAACATATATAGAAAAGTATAAGAAATATGCATAACTATTAAAGACAAAAGATATGAAATATGCATAACTCACAAGTCACAAGCAAGACAACGTTTAATACTACCACGCACAAGTGCATATAATGTATCGAGTTTGTACCTTATGTGATGAGATTAAAATATACAATTAACTTTATCTCTTATACAATATGTATGTGGATCCATCAATTATTCCATCCCTAGTATCATGACCATATTTTCAACTTGACCTAAAAAAGCAATCAGGATGTACAAATTTCTCATCAATACATGAAGAGGGTATCTCTCTATATTATCTCAAAGGATACATAAATAAGGTTAAGGGACATCTCCCCATATCTTATAAAAATAACATAATGCTACATAAAATTAAAAGGTTGAGTTTCTCTCTGATAATAGAGAAACACGTATTACAAAAACAAGAGAAATAATAATTTAATAAGATATTTTTATCCTTCAAAATATATTAAAATGATACTTTTACTATTAAAAATACAAGTAAAGCAACTATATGTCATAGTTGTTCAAAATTAAGGGGATATGTTGTTGTGTCTTTCCAAAAGTCACTCCCATGTCTACAAACTTTCCCGACCATTCATGATGATTCAAAAAGACTTTTAAGTTTATACTAGTTGTGCAATGGTATTCTCCTAGAAATAGATTCCTCTCTATTATTGGATTCTTCAGTATTGGAAATGTATGAAAAGTAATTTTTCTTAATATTTAATATAAAATAAAAATAAGAATCTGAATAATTAAAGTTTTATTTTTTTCATGTATCATGTTACCTATATATTACTCTTGTTAGAGCAATAAAACTATAGAAAAACAGAAGAAGAGAAGAAGATGAATGCCTTAGCGAGGAAGAGTTTTTAGAGAGAAATTGGAGAGAAAGCATATGTGAAATTAGTTGATAGAGTTGTATGAAATATTCTCTTATCTTCAATGCATTACTGAATGTGTACTTTATACACTTTCCATACTTAGAATAACAACCATAACTACCTTCTAATTATAGCAACTACTAACTAATCCTTGAATTACTTTATTTATAACATCCTTCCTTAATTCAAAATGATTTTACAATTCTACATCAATTCAAAAAGGAAAAATAGAGAAACAACTTCAAACCAAGACAAGACAAAGCTTTATTGAAACTTGACCAAGCCTAGCATCTCCCTCATCCTCTCAAACCTATCTACCTTCAATGGCTATCATAGCATCTGCAATCTGAATTTCTGTTTTATAGTGAACCAACTCAACTTTCCTCTTGCCAACTTGATCTCTCAAGAAATGATATCTAGTCTCAACATGCTTACTCCTTCCATGACTAATTGGATTTTTGGCTAAGTTTATGGCTGGTTTATTATCAACCCTTAACTCAATTTTCATGCCTTCTCCACACTTCAATTATGCCAGTAGAGAAGTTAGCCATAAGCCTTGACAAGCAGCATTGTAGGCTGCAATATACTCTACTTCACATGTGGAGAGTGCCACCACTTATTGCTTCTTGGAATTCCATGAGATTGGAGCACTAGAAATAAAGAATGTGTACCCTGATGTGCTTCTCCTATCCTCCTTGTCTCCACACCAGTCAGAGTCGGAGTATCCAACAAGTTGTAGTTTATCTTTTTTTCTCTGATTAGGAAACAAGATACCGTAGCTAAGAGTTCCCTTTAAGTACCTCATGATTTTCTTGACTGTTGTCATGTGTGCTTGGTTGGGATTGGCCATATGTCTACTTATTACTCCTGCACTATAGGCTAATTCAGGTCTACTATGACACACAAACCTGAGACATCCTACCATTTGCCTGAAGAGTGTTGCATCTATTGATTTCTGAATTGTTGAGTCATCTTGTTTCACACTTCCTTCAGCTGGTATCATCACAGGGTTACAATTCTGCATTTTGAACCTTTCTAGAACCTTTGTGATGTATCTCTTTTGATGCATAATAATTCCCTTGTGTGTTTTTAGTAATTCAATTCCCAAAAAATAAGCTAATTCACCTAAGTCTGTCATTTCGAACTCAGACTTAAGTTCTCCCTTCAGCTTCAAGATTTCATTCTCACAACTTCCTGTTATGACTAGATCATCCACATAAAGGCAGAGTAGAATTACTTCATTTGTGGCTGTCACATTCACATAGACTCCATGTTCAACTGTGCACTTGGTGAAACCAATAAATATTAGAAAAGAATCAATTCTCTTGTTCCAGGCTCGAGGAGCTTGCTTCAATCCATACAATGCTCTCCTTAGCCTTAGTACCTTGGCTTCATTTCCTGCTATCTCAAATCCAGGAGGTTGTGTGATGTAGACCACTTCTTCAAGAGGCCCATTCAGAAAGGCACTCTTGACATCAAGCTGCCATAATATCCAATTATTCATGCTTGCTAAGGCTACAATCAGCCTTACTGTCTCAAACCTGCAATAGGTGCAAATACTCTTGAATAGTCATACCCTTCTCTTTACATATATCCCTTTGCCACTAGCCTGAATTCGTGTTTGGAGATGCTCCCATTAGGTCTATATTTGACCTTATACACCCACTTTATTGCTATATGAGTCTTGTCTTCTAGTAAGTCATCCAATTCTCATGTGTTATTTTTCTCAATAGCCTTGACCTCTTCCTTCATTACCTTGATCCAAACATCTTCTTTGATGGCTTCATTGAAAGTAATTGGTTTAGCTTCAACCATGAGTGCAAAGTGAATTAAGTCACCTTCTTCTGTGACTGCATCATCTGTAAGCATCTCAAATTCACTAAGCCTTGCTAGTTTATTCCTTGTCCTTGTAGGTCTACATTCAACAGTTTCTGATCTTGTGATGAGATCTGTTGCCTATGTGATTTCATGATCTTTTTTTTATAGGAACTTGAACCACTAATTCCTTGTTCTCAATCTTGCTGAGTAGATCTTTCTACGAGCTCACATCATCAAACTTAACATCCCTGCTGAAGACTATTTGTTTTGACACAGGGTTGAGAAGTTTGTATGACCAGTTGGATTGTAGCCAACAAATACCATTAACTCACTTTTATCATCCAACTTCCTTCTGGTTTGATCTGGTATATGTCTATAGCATACTGAACCAAACACTTTTAGATGCTTTATTGATGGTTTCTTTCCTGTCCATACTTCCTCAGGTACCATGTGATTGAGATTTTGTGTTGGACATCTATTGAGAACATAGGTGGTTGTTGTGACTGCTTCACCCCATAGATTGTGAGGTAGACCTTTGCACTTGAGCATACATCTAACTATGTTCATCACTATTTTGTTTCTTCTTTCAGCTAGCCCATTGTGTTGTGGAGTGTAACGAGAGGTGACTTCATGAATCATGCCATTATCTTCACAAAGTTTCTCAACCTCTCTTGATGTGAACTCTCCTCCTCCATTAGTACTGAAGATTTTGATCTGTTTTCCAGATAGTCTTTCTGCCATGACTTTGAATCTTACCATATTGGCAAACACCTCACTCTTTGCTTTAATGAGATAGATCCACATCTTTCTGTTGAACTCATCTACAAAGGAGACAAAATACTTGTTTCCTCCTAGTCTAGGTACCTCCATTGGTCCACATACATCTGAGTACACTACATGTAATAGATCCAATGCTCTAGCTTGTGTGTGATTGATGAAAGGGATTCTGGTTTGTTTACCTGCTGCGCAACTTTCACAATCAGGTTGTTGTACCTTGATATCAGGCAAGCCAGTCACCATTCCTTTTGTCCTTAGCAGCCCAAGATCTCTGAAGTTGAGGTGTCCATATCTCAAATGTCATACCCAAGTTTCATCCTTCTTGGCCACTGCATTTAGGCATTGAGCATTCCTGCACCTAACTTGACTTGAAAAGTTCTATTTCTAGTTAGTGGTGCCTTCAGGATCTTTCTATTCAGGTTATCATAGATTGTCATGAATCCATTCAGAAGCTGCATAGTTAGTCCCTTTTCATGCAATTGGCCAATGTTAATCAAATTAGTCTTCATATCAGGGACAAATAATACATCACTAATGTATGCTTTCCTACCATTTGCCATGATCAGAGGAACATCACATGTTCCTTCAACTGTGATTACTCTTTGATCTGCAAACTTCACCTTACTCCTTCTGTTTGGATCAAAGTTCACCAACCATTCTCTATTTCCTATCATATGGTTTGAGCACCCTAAGTCTAGGTACCAAATGTCACTGCCTCCATTCACACTGCTTGTTGTCATCATCAACTGAACAACAATATCACCCAGGTCCTCCTCATCTTCCTTTACAAGATTTGCTTCTGATTCTTGTCTTCCATATTGATGATTCTTATTAGGTGCTTGACACTAGAAGTGTCCAATCTTATCACAATTATAGCATCTAATCCTTTTTCTATCAACCTTTTTCTTCCAATTCTTAGTCTGTTTCATTCCTCTCTTATTAAATGATTCTGTATGATCAGAAGTGGTAGCATTGCCAGTTTGTAACCCTTTTATTGAGCTAACTCTTTGTTCAAGTGGTTTTCCTCGATTCTTTGTGAAGGTTCTTTCAAAAGAGTTTCATCTTCTTGCTGTTTGGGCCTGCAGAGCTTGATGAGAGTGTTTTTCTGCACCTCTTTCATTCAATCTTTGTTCATGGGCCTCAAGGGACCCCTGCAACTCCTCAACTTTCATCCTTTCAACATTTTCTGATTCCTCAATAGCTACAACTACATGATCGAATCTTGGTGTCACTATTCTCAGAATCGTTTCTACTATTCTGGCATCTTCAATCTTTTCTCCACAGGATTTCATAGCATTAGTTTGAGTAATTATCCTAGTGAAGAACTCAGATATTTTCTCACCTTCATCCATCTGCATAAGCTCATACTGCCTCCTCATGCTTTATAACCTTATCTTCTTCAATTGAGCAGCACCAACATAGTGCTTCTCAAGAACCTCCCAAGCTTCCTTAGAAGTTGCAGAACCTGCAATCTTCTCAAAATGTGCATTGTCTACAGCTTGATGAATAAGACACAATGTCTTGCAATCTTTTCTTTTACTTTGCTTGTACTCAGTCTTCTCAGTTTGAGTTGCTCCTTCTTCCAGAATTGAGAATCCATCTTCGACAATTTCAGCCACATCTTGATAGCCAAAGATGGCTTTCATTTGGATGCACACCTTGCCCAATTCGATCCATCAAGAACAGGTAAATTTGTTGCAAAATTTCCAATTGATTGTGCCATTCTTCACAGCAGAATTGAGAAATAATTTTGATCTTGTTGCTAGGCTCTTGATACCAATTGTAACACCGCGAATTTTACGATTTCGAATTATAAGATTTTATTAATATTTTTATTAATTATATATTCGAAAATGAATTTCTGGGAATTTTCGGTAAAGAATTAGACGAAACTCTAGTTGAGTTTTAGTCTTGAAATTTTATTTCCTATTTTGTGGTAAATTTTGGTAATTTTCGGAGACAGTCGATTCTGGACCACTGTCGGGGCCGAAATCCACCCGGTACGGCTCAAAAAGTGGTTTTTGAGTTCCGTAACTCGGAATCGAATTCCGATCGCACCGTTGGCTTCGTAATTTCATTTCGAGTCAA
>NW_017719333.1:0-258 GCF_001865875.1 Lupinus angustifolius
GTGTCCGAATATGACACCCGGATCTCCTAAACCATCTCAAAGGTTTTGGAGTTAACTTGGGTTTTAAAAACCCATTATTTTTATGTTTGGATGCTTTTTAAAGATATATGATTGTTGAGGATATGTATTGAATATGGTATGTGAGAGAGAACACATCGTGACATAGTGGTGTCCGAATATGACACCCGGATCTCCTAAACCATCTCAAAGGTTTTGGAGTTAACTTGGGATTTAAGAAACCCAAGATGTTTATGTTTG
>NW_017719334.1:0-5225 GCF_001865875.1 Lupinus angustifolius
GTCGCTTGGGCGAGCACAGTCTCGCTTGGGCGAGGGGAAGTTTTGGTTCTGGAACTCCCTTGCCCGGGCGCCAAATCCTCGCTCGGGCGAGCATGGGTCTCGCTTAGGCGAAAAATGCTCAGGATTTCGATGAAAATTGAGAATTTTCTCGCCCGGGCGAAAAAAAAAAAAACCAAAATTTTAATGAGGTCTCGCTTGAGCGAGAAGAGACCTCACTTGGGCGATAATACTTTCGCTTAGGCAAGGAAAGCTCCAGTTTAATTGAGATTTAAGGATGAATTGTCGCTTGGGCGAGAGGGCCTCGCTTGAGCGAGAGATGCCCAGTTTTAAAATGCGAGAGATGTCCAGTTTTAAAATGGTATTGTTGATCGAATTTTTGCTTGAGCGAAGGGTCCTCGCTTGGGCGAGAGACAGTAATTGTGTTTGACTATTTGGATTGATTGGTTGAGTATGTAATAACCCTAGTATGGATATGTAATATAAACTACTTTGGTATAACGCCGTAATTGAATTAAAAAGTATAGTATTCAAGGTGTTGGAATTAAATAGTCAAACTCGGAAATTAATTTTAAAGAAAGTAATCCGAGAAGGATGTATGAGTTAGGGCGATGCCCAGAAAAGGATACGTGATACCACGTAGCGAAATCGTCTGACCGTAAGTGGCTTGGTCTGGGACCGTCTAGGGTGATTCAGCGATGGTCGTAGTGGTAGGGACGTTACCCTTTGAGTTATGATGTGAATTGGGGCACTGCCCAGAAAGGAACCCGGGTAGGGTGTTGTGGTATAAAGTTGTGGAATGAGATCATGTCTTAAATAGTATAAAGATGATGTTGTGCTTAGATGTGAAGCATGACTCCACAAAGGTATGAAAGCATTGTTTGTGTTTATGCCTTGTTTGGCAAGTATCCGACTTGAGGTCGTGAATTAGGGGGTACCCTAGTAAGGACACGTGATATCACTGAACAACGATCGACCGACCGTAAGAGGCTTGGTCATGTGACCGTCCAGGAGTATTCGGTGATGGGTTGTTGTGATTGAGATGTTACCTGGAGCATGTATGGTTGACGTACTATCGGGTCCCACGAGAAGCATTCCTTGTCGGGAGATGGCTTAAGGATGGGCCGATCATGTGTTTGATTAATACATTTGCATTTGATTCTGATTAAGAATGCATTGCATTGTGACCATGAAGTAGTGGAGAGGAAATGACGGGACGTCTTCGAGCACCGTGAAGTAAGCAGGGACGGCACTGATTGGACGGTGATTCGCCAACAATGTCTTGAGGGAGAGTCTGGGTGAGACGAGTCCCTTGTATTCCTGGGGAGGTACCCTGTTGGATCGGACAGTTCTCACAGGCCAAACTAGGCAATCTCTGACAACCCCTGGATTGCATTCGAGATCAATGAGAGGGTGCCCAGAAAGCGTTTGTACGACCTAGGTCCAGGTAGGACTGTTCCTGAGGGAACCGATCGATCTATTTTTAATTCCTTGCGAGGATATGTTATTTCGGGTGCGTACAAAGTGGCTTGGTATGGGACCTGTACTCTTGATTTGTTTCCGACTAGGTTATTGGGAGGATATTGGTGTAAGGTGGATGATCATGACATAGCATGCATATATTGCACTTGTGGAAGTGGATTCCCACATTGAGTTATAAACATCATGCATCATTAACATTATGCACATATTATTACTTATGGTTATGATGTTTGTTTATGAAATGTATGTTGATACATTATGGTTTATGTTGATAAGCGATGGGTTATGATGTCGGTTATAGATAATATATGTGTGTGTTATTATTTGGGGTTATGATCCCCACTTATGTGTTAATTAATTATAGTCATGATATTTTGTTGATAAATGATATATTGATAAATGAGAAATATCATATTGTTTGGGTATAAGTGTATTTACGTTACATAGGTTGATTAGTTAAATGGATATTGGTGTAAGGTGGATGATCATGACATATCATGCATACATTACCATTGTGGAAGTAAATTCCCACATGTGAGTTATAAGTATGTTGTATTCCTATGTTTATGTATGTGATCTGATTATGAGTATAATGTTGATTATATTATTTGATATATTGGTAATGTTGAAATAAATGGTAAGTTATGAATTTCTTCATGATGTTGTTGATAAATGATGAATTATATGTTTAAATATATTTTATGTCTGAGTGTAATATTCTGAGTAAGTCCACGCCGTCAATGAATTTACGTTCATTAGATGTCTTACTCTCTCTATTGCTCTTCTTTTCTATTGTTTGCTTTTCGCACGTGTGCTCGGCAGATAAGACAACTTTGCTCGGAGTTGGAGCTACCCGTTCATCGTGTCTGACTCGGAAGAGGAGAAGGACCCGAGTGAGGGGTCCAGCATTCCTGGCATCTTTTGAGTCAGCTTGTGGGCCAGTCGATGTCCCCTTTTTGTTTTGATGGGGCTGTGTTTCTTTTTGGATTTTGTATATGTTAGTGGCGATGTAGTTTCCGCCTTTGTTGATTTAGTTTGTATGAACTAAAGATGACTTAACCGTTTATATGCATTGTGTTATTCAGGAAATTGTGAATCAGGTTAAGTTATCATTCGATAACGATAAGTTGATTTTCCGCATTTGAGTTACTTAAAGTGATGTCCCAGAAAATGAAGGTTTTAAAAGGAAACAATTGTATACAATCTCTTTATTCAAAAAAAAAAAATTTACCCATTTTTCTGCAATGTTTTTTGAGAAGTATTTTTCGGGGCGTTACACCAATTGTTAGAGCAATAAAA
Source organism: Lupinus angustifolius (assembly GCF_001865875.1). Taxonomy (NCBI): domain Eukaryota; kingdom Viridiplantae; phylum Streptophyta; class Magnoliopsida; order Fabales; family Fabaceae; genus Lupinus; species Lupinus angustifolius. Next base: position 2,779 of record NW_017719334.1, read on the forward strand.
CCATAGAAAAACAGAAGAAGAGAAGAAGATGAATGCCTTAGTGAGGAAGAGTTTTTGGAGAGAAATTGGAGAGAAAGGATATGTGAGATTAGTTGATAGAGTTTTATGGAATATTCTCTTATCTTCAATGCATAACTTAATGAGTATTTTATACACTTTCCATACTTAGAATAACAATCATAACTACCTTCTAATTATAGCAACTACTAACTAATCCTTGAATTACTTGATTTCTAACAACTCTCTATTAATGGAGAGAAATTTGACTCATTCTCTTCATATACTTGGCAAACCTAAATAGTTACTAAACTACCTCACTCAAATACCATCATTTTCACTCCTAATCATTTCCTCGGGATGCATCCATCATTGTTTCTTTCCACCCACATTGGTCATTCTTCCTTAATGTGTTACCCTTAATGCATGCAAATAAACTCCAGGTTAGCATTAAAAGTCTTCATTAAGGATTATTAAATCCAATACTTTTATGGGAAGAACATTTTTTGTCTCAAAAGATTGTACAACTTTATGTACCATTGTTTATAATTGGTTAGATAAATATTTAATTATTAAAATTTTAACTTAAGTATATTTTTTCGATCAACCATAATCAGTTGTATATATAGTGGCACACCGTATGAAACATTAGATATGCAACCACTATTATGAGCATAGAAAATCAACTAACTAGACACTGTTGTTTTTAGTCCTATTGCTTTCACGCAATATTCTCCTAAGAAAAAACCATTTAATTTTTTAAAATATATTATCAAATCAAGTGAAAATTAGATTAGTGACATAACGTTATTTTCTCATTCATCTTCTTCTCCATGACAATGCACCAATTTATTATCAGAGTGCATGATGCAACATGTACTTTATATTTAATTCTAGAAGAGTGAATTGTAATTGCATAAGTTATTACATTATTTTAATTAGGCATATTAAAAGGAGTATATCTAAGAACGAGGTTGCAATTAAGAGGTGGGGGTGAATTAATTGACTTAAAAATTATGGCCACTTTTTCTGGAAAAAGAAGAGTTAACGTGCAGTGGAAAATATATGCAGAAAAATAATCAATATAAAATCAAAGAGGTAAGGGAGAAGAGAATACACAATGATTTTTATACTGGTTCACCTTCTTGTCCACCAAAAGCTACGTACAGTACTCTTGCAACACAAGAGATTTTCCACTAAATATTATGAGTTGTAATTACAATATATTACCCCGAGATCTCTATGTACCTTACACACTCACTAATATTTATACCATTGGAAAACACATTTCCAAGTAACTCTATCCCCTTTCTATTCACACCCCGTGAAAGAAAGTTATTACAATGAATGAAGAATTTCAATGATGGCATTGGATTGCCTTTACAGGTATGAAATATAATAACACTTGCAATCCAATCACTCTTTTGTATACTTATTAATAATGCTCTTTTAGAAAACTTTGAAACACTTCTAAGCAACTTCAGAAAAATAGCTTTTGAAAGTTTGAGTGCTAGTTGCAAAAAGTGTAGAGTAATATCTTCAGAATAAGTTTAAGAGCTTTTGGAAATTTTATAAGAGTTGTGTATTGTTGTGTTTTTGTGTTGTGAGAATTAGAGTCTTTATATAGACTTCCCAAACATCCATGTTGCCTTTCTGAAAGTGTAGGAGTTGTTTGAAGTGAAGATATTTCGTTTGGAGTGAAAACATTTCATTTTGAAATCTGAAATCTCATGCAACAACTCTCAGTAATCGATTACTGATAGTGGGTAATCGATTACCCAAACTCTCTGTCCACTGTTCTTTTAAAAATGAATTGAAGTAATCTATTACACCATTTGGGTAATCGGTTACTCAACTTTTGCAACACTGGTAATCTGTTACTCAAAAACAGTAATGGATTACTCTGAACAGTTTTAAGTTGGATAACTCTTTTTCTCACATATGTAACTTGTTACTTAGATGAAGTAACCCTTTACACACCATTTTGAAAAATGTTTTAAGTATTTTTAGAGTGTTTGAACTTTCTTTAAAAATAGTTTGAGCATTACTACTTTTGTATATCAAAGAGTTTTAGGATAGAAGTACCTATAGAGACTTAATCTAATTTTCTTGAAGCTTTAATATTCTCTGTCTTCATAAGTATTCTTCCTTTTCTTCTTTTNTTGGTGATGTTAGTGTCTTCATCAAAATCTTGCGAAGGTTAGGAGCAAAGATCTTCTTCACAATCTCCCCCTTTTTGATGATGACAAACCAAGATCTTCTTGATAGTGTAATTTTCTTGAGAGCAACATACTTTGAGATATGTTGAAGTTTTGACTTGATTATGCTCCCCTATCTTGTATGCTCCCCCTATCTTTTGGAATAATGTGCTTGAAATATAATTTTACAGAAAATACACTCCAATTTTTCTCCTCTTTTTGACTTCATCAAAAAGTAGAAAAACAAAGAGA
>NW_017719335.1:0-1502 GCF_001865875.1 Lupinus angustifolius
AGTAACTTGTCCAAGAATATGCAGCAATAACTTAAAAAAAACAAATAAGTAAAAAAATTTGTCCGAGATTTGAAAATAATACAACCAGAAAATCCTAACAACAATTATTCTAAGATTCAGGCTTCGAATTGTCTTCATGGACAAAAAAATCTCTTGAAACGGATCAAAAGCAAGGTTTTTAGAGGTTGAGAGGTTTTGATAAGAAGAGAGCACAAGTTGAGTGAGGAAGATGAGTTTTAAAAAGTTGAAAATTTGCAGAAATTACATACATAACAACACAGAGTAATCGGTTACTCAAAAATAAAATTTTAAACTTTTCAAACAGCAGCTTGGAGTAATCGATTACTCACTTTGGGTAATCGGTTACTGAAACATGCTGTTCAACCCTGTAATCGGTTACTTACCACTGTAATCGATTACTTACCTATGTAATCGATTACTTACCTCATAAAAGCTTGTTTTTAGGCAAATTTAAGCTATGAAAAATATTTTTTAACCCCAAAAATTTAAGTTTTTGAACACAAATAAATATATTTAAGATCAAGTAGGCATGAGATAAACTTAATGAAGCAAACATATAATCATATAAGTATGTTAAGCCAGGTAAGCTTCATCAAGAATGCCTAATTCAAGTCTAATTTTGTAAAAAGTTTCTTTTGCCAATGGCTTAGTGAAAATGTGTGCAAGTTGGTTATGAGTATCAACAAATTCTACGGATACATCTTTCTTTTGAACATGATCCCTTAGGAAGTGATGCCTTATTTCTATGTGTTTGGTTCTAGAATGCATAATAGGATTTTTTGTAAGGTTTATAGCACTAGTATTATCATATTTCAATGGAGGGCAGCCTAAGTCTAAGCCATAATCTCGTAATTGTTGCTTAAGCCACAACACTTGGGCACAACAGCTACCTGCTGCTATATATTCAGCCTCAGCAGTGCTTAACGCAACACATGCTTATTTCTTGCAAGTCCAAGAGACTAAAGCATTGCCTAAAATGTGACAAGTACCACTTGTACTTTTCCTTTCAGATTTACATCCGGCAAAATCTGAATCTGAATATCCAACCAATTCACATATACTTCCTTTTGGATACCATAGTCCAACTTCAGTTGTACCTTTTAGATATTTCATAATTCTCTTATCATAATTCTCTTAACAGCAACTAAGTGTGATTCTTTTGGTTTAGATTGATAACGTGCACACATGCATACACTAAACATGATATCAGGTCTACTGGCAGTTAAATATATAAGAAATCCGATCATACCTCGATACTTTGATAGTTCAATATTTTTTCCACTCTCACCGGTATCAATGTATGTGCTAGACCCCATAGGAGTAGCTATTGGCTTGCAATCATCCATATCAAATATTTTCAGCAAATCCTTGCAATACTTTGGTTTGACTCACAAAAATGTCATTATCAAGCTATTTGATTTGTAGTCCAAGGAAGTAGTTCAACTTTAACATCATGGACATTTCAAATTCTCCTTGCATCA
>NW_017719336.1:0-428 GCF_001865875.1 Lupinus angustifolius
ATTTTGCCAAAGTCACTACACAAACTTTCATTAGTAGAACAAAAAATAATATCATCTACATAAATTTGAACTAGTAAAGTATGATGATTTATTTTCTTTATAAATAGAGTAATGTCGACCTTCCCTTTGGTAAAACCTTTTTCTGTCTGAAAAGTTGTTAGACGATCGTACCACGCTCGTGGAGCTTGATTTAGAACATAGAGGGCTTTCTTTAACTTGTAGACATGAGAAGGATGTTTGTAATCTTCAAAACCAGGAGGTTGTTCTACAAACACTTCTTCTTGAATGTAGCCGTTGAGAAAAGCGCTCTTGACATCCATTTGATATAACTGAAAATTAAGAGAACAAGCATATGCAAGTAATAGCCTAATAGCTTCAAGTCTAGCAACTGGAGCGAAGGTTTCATCAAATTCAATACCTTCTTCCTG
>NW_017719337.1:0-535 GCF_001865875.1 Lupinus angustifolius
TAGTTATACCTTTACTTATATCACTGATGATGTTGTCAATAGCATGATTTCGATGAGTTCTCCATTCTTTTGGTAGGTCTGAGTGAATATACTCTTCTTGAGAGGATAGATTATCATCCATTCTCAATTCTTCAGGTTCAGTTGTAATATCAACAATAGAATTATCTTTAGTATGGGAACTTGGCAAGTCATCTTCATCACAGGATATCACATCTTTTAATACATGATTGGTTTCATCAAAAGTTACAGGAAGAGATTCTTCCATGGCTAGAGTTCTTTTATTAAAGACTCTATAAGCTTTACTCGTGAGAGAATAACCAAGAAAAATTCCTTCATCAGCTTTTGCATCAAACTTGCCCAAGTTATCCTTACCATTGTTTAGAACAAAACATTTACAACCATAAACATGTAGATGAGAAATGTTAGGTTTTCTAACTTTGAAGAGTTCATAGGTTTTTTTAAGAAGTCTTATAATAACTCGATTCGAAACATAACACGCGGTGCTAACTGCATCAACCCAAAAGTATTTTGGGAG